>NW_015172032.1:11846-41662 GCF_001447785.1 Gekko japonicus | reverse complement strand
TGTAGTAACCTGAAATGTCATCTGAAATGGGCTTTCATTGATTTCAACAGAATTTACTTCCAAGCAACTGCAGCCCACAACTGACTTGAAATTAACCTCCATTTGAACTGGACCTGAAGGATTTATACAAATCACAATACACTTTCCAAAAAAGGGGGTGGAATCTGGAACTCTCACGAGAGACTGTGATGGTCACCCACATCTTTGGCACAGACACATGAGTTTACATTTCAGAGGCCTCATCTAAACTTTGCTGGGGATTGTCACTCTTTCTATTGCTTTGCTAGATTTCCGATCTCAAGATCCTACATATGGGTGGCATTAATGTTTTATATATATGAACTCATATGAAAGGGATTATCTGTACATAATTTCATTTGCTTACACTGACTACCTTTAAAAGGGCAAAGGGTTTTTTTTCTTTATGGAGTCTATCAGTGATTCTCTTTTGACTTCAGTTCACCAGGACTGTGTTTATCAAAAGTTTTGTTTTCCATCACTTAATTTCATTAATCATCTGTGTGTACAGACTTTTTTTCCTTAGGGTAGACTCTCCCTTGATCTTTCATAGACATACATCATATAAAAAATGGAAAGAGAAATCTATATTTTTCTTGAAAATTATTTCCTTTAATTTTAATTATAAATTAAACTAGAAATTATAAAAGAGGAACTGCATTAAAAAAACCCTGCTAAACATTTAACAGCTTTGAAAACTAGCACATTATAACGGTCTCTTTCTGCGTAAGTAGCTGTGAAACAAATATTGTTTCAAAAAGCAATGTCCTGATATTTGTGGATTCCAAGAAGTCTAGGCAGAGTCACAGAGATAGATATTACCAAAACGTATCTGTAAGTGTAGATTGATTCCTGCCATAAAAATGATTTTTTCTTCTTCTTTGTCCCATAGGAGTCTAATGACAAGGAAACCAAATTAACCTCCAGCCCACCAGTTCCCCATTTCCTAACAAGGTGTGGAGAAAAAACAGCAGGCAAACAGTAACAGATTAGAGTACACAAAGAATCTTGTGACACCTTTAAAACTTAACAGATAGGAATAAAGCCCATTGTGGAAATAAATACAACGAGCTCTAGAAAGAGGCTCTGGGCTAGTGCATTGGCCTTGGGCACTCAGCATCAATTTGCTGTGGCGACCTCAGCAGGGTATAATGACAGAGTCCACCATTTTCTCCAGAGGAACTGATCTCTGCTACCTGAAGACCAGTTGTAATTCTGAGTGATCTCCATCCCTCACCTGGCTGGTTTGGAGGGTGGAGTCTATGGCATTGTACCTGTCTGAGGTCCCACCCCTCCTCAAACTCGAGGCTCCACCCCTCAAATCTCCAGGAATTTCCCAACTTGGAGTTGGCAACCCTATTGCCTTCCCAGCCAACCATCAACCTATGAGTAATCTGCCCCTCTTACTTATGCTTTCCATCTCCCCACACACACACCTGCAGCCTCTACCATGCTCTGAAGCCCTGACTGCTATGTCACACTGCCTGACACAGGGGTGCCATCTCAGCAGAGTATAATGACACAGAGTCCACCATTTTCTCCAACTGATCTATGCCATCTGGAGAGTAGCTGTAATTCTGAGTGATCTCCAGCCCTCACCCCAGGACTGGCCCCAATGAGTATTCTCCCAAAGGCCAAAACAGGTGTGGAAAGCTTGGTTGCCTAGCAACAGGCACTGAGGAGAAAGAAGGGTTGCCAGCTCTGAGCAGAGAAATACCTGAAGATCTGGAGGGTGAGTCCTGTGGAGGGCAGCGTTTGGGGAGCGGAAGAACTCAGCAGGGTATAATGCCACAGGGTCTACCCTCCAAAGCAGCCATTTTCTCCAGGGGAACTGATCTCTGTCATCTGGAGATCAATTGTAACAGCAGGGGAGGACCAAATACAGTCCCAATCCGAGTCTTGCCATTGTACGTTCAGCTCTTCTTCCCAGCGAAGTTGATGTTTTAATTTAGTTCGGTCGTCTATCGCTATGATTGCTCTGTAGAGTATCGATAAAATTCCTTTTGGTGAGTTTGGGTAGTTTTTTATCGTCCTTTCTAGCGGAGTCAGTTCCCTCCGGAACATTCCGATGTACGTCAAAGATTCAATAAGATTTTTCAATTGTAGATATTGAAACCATTGTGTTTGAGTCCTCATTTTGGTGTCAAAGTATAGTTTGTCTAATATCTTGCCTTTGTGTGTGAGATCTATTGGTCTCCTGAAACCCGCATTCGTCCATACCTCGCCGGTACATAATATACGGTTACAAATCTTCAAATTGATATCTAGGTGGTACCTAACTCCAAAACAACTTCATAAAATGAATGCAAATAATGACCCAAGCTGCTGGAAGAAGTGTGGACACGAAGGGACGTACCTTCATTGCTGGTGGAAGTGTCCACAAATCACCGCGTTTTGGAAAGAGGTAACGGCCAAAATTAAAGTGATAACGGCACAAGAAATCGAATATAAGCCAGAAATTTTACTCCTACACAAATGGGACGGTTCGCTGGCAGATAACTCCAGGGAGATTATCTCAATGCTCCTGGCAACCGCCAAATTGGTGATAGCGGAGGGGTGGAAATCACCAAACCCGCCCTCTATAACAAGGTGGCATGATAAGCTTTGGCAGCAGTTCATTATGGCCAAAATTGCAGATTTAACACAAAGAGAGCAGCAAACAGGCACAACCGCACACACGAGATATGTGAAAACATGGTCGCCGATACTACAATACTTGTCAGAGGGAGGAATTCTCCCGAGCAACACTGCATATCATGATTGGCTACACTTGTGAGACTCATATTAGGTCAGGATGTACTAGAGGGATCATGCCCGTACTCTTAATAGCAGGCATTTCAAGCGGTATTAGCAACCAAATAAGAGAAACGTTATAGCACCTGTAACTGTAAGCAGCTATGTTCATGGATATGTACTATGTAACATGTATTTTGCGGACATACTCTGTATTTAAAACAACAATAAAAATTAATTTAAAAAAAGAAAGAAAGAAAGGCTGAAGGAACTAGGTACATTTTAGCATGGAGAAGACTGGGAGATATGACTATCTGGAGGGTTGTCTCACTGGAGATGGCAAAGACCTGAGCCCTCTACAGGTGACCCTTCTGCCCATTAACTGAAATAGGGATGGAGAGTGTAGAATGTGAACTTCCCCCAGCCCTGCCTCCGCATGATCGTTAGGTCATCTGTACAATGTAAACATGCAGAGGAAGTGTTTGCATGCATGCTCTCTCTCTGTGATCGGAGACACCACTTTCCAGCACTGCTGATCATGGGGAAGGAGTGTATACGAGGACACTGCCTCTCCACATAGTCACTATGCTAGGGAGCCAGTAATCATTCAGATGTAGGGGAGCAGCATGCTTGTGCACAGCCTCTCTCTCTCTCTGCAAATACAGTCAACATGCAGGGGGTTGTGGGGGGGACAGGATTTTATACTCTGCTGTTCCAGAGGGCAAGACTAGATACAAACAACTTAAGTTACAAGCAACTAGATTTCAGTTAAACATTGGGAAGAACATACTAACAGTAAAAATGGTTCAGCAAGGTAACAAATAGTGGGAGTGGCCTCACTCACTAAAGATCTTCAAGCAGCCGGCTGTTGGGAGGGTCTAGCTTTGTTTTTCCTGCATAAAGAAAGGGGTGGACTAGACGGTCCATAGGGTGCCTTCCCACTCTAAACCTCTATGACAGTTTTGCCCTGCCTTAGGGAAAAATTAGTACATTTAGGATATCAGCAGCTATCAAATCACCCCCATCCATTCCCATGCATAATCATTTTCCTGTTTATTCACATTTACCACACTCTCCTACCTTGGTGTTCGAGTTATAACAGATTTTAGTTTATAAGATCCCCAAGGAAGGAAACTGTCTTCTTGTCCTCTGAAAAGAACAATGTATATTGACTGAGCTATACAAATAATAAATAGATACCTAATCCATGTATCACACTTATTTGCATGCTTAGCAACCAACACACCTCCCACTAAGGAAACTAAGCAAACACTACTGTGCTTTATAGCAAGAAACATATTTCAAATAGAAAATATTTTAAATAGAAAACTCATTCCATAACAATAATCCTTTCCCCCCCTGATACCTGTTGTGGTTTCTGTTTAAGTATTTTGTAAGAAATTATATGCCACATTCCCAACAGGGCCAGAGCAATGAACAATATATCAAAATATAAAGTAGTCAAGAAAACTGTACTTTTCCCCATAATATGCTAGACAGAAACAAACAGATATAGAAGGATATAAAAAAATGCCTTTACAAATGAAAGTAACTGGTCTTGTGAGCAACTTAATGAATTGTAATAATGCTTTATTGATTGCTTGTTGACTTGTCCAAGCACTTGTTCTATTATCTTGCAACCATTAATATCTCTATTATTTATTGGATGTAGAATATGACATGAGTTTTCCCAGAGGAGGAACAGGAACCTTTGGCGTGGGATGCCCTTTTGACAAAATATGCATATATCATGCACTGCCACACATCGAGGCTGATAGAACAACTCTTTCACGGCAGCCGCAGCAATTATATCAAATAAGTAGCAGGCTCTGACCAACCTCCATGTCAATGTTCAGAAGGATACAAAATGAAGAAGGGATCAAGGGAGCTAAAGAGACCAAAAATATTTGAAGAAGTTCAAAATCCTAGGTGGGGGAAAAAAACCAGAGCATCTAACCAGATACGCTGTGTGTGTGTATTAAGTGCTGTCAGGTCGCTTCAAAGCATCTAACCAGAGAAATACAATCCAAATAAACACAAACATTCTGTTGTAATTGACTGGAATGCAGAGGTAAAATGAAGCACATTTAATACAGTGGTTTTACTAACACTGGAATCTCAGGTATCACTCCAATCTAGTAATACGTAGTTTTGGGGGTGGGATATGCTGACTCATTATACAAACATTTAGCGCATATATGACTTCTCACCTTTGAAATTCAGATAAGGAAACTAGAATTCTTATCTTTTCTTATGAGCTACCTAATCATATTTTGAATAATGATATCCCCAGAGGATAACTTCTCCTTTTTTTGAAGGCTGAGCTACACAGAGGAGATTCAACCTAAATTCCTTTGATCCCTTTGAAAAAAATCACTGCAAAAAAATTTACAAGGAAAATAACTTTAAATTCTGGTTGACGTTACTTAAGAAAGGTGTTTGTATACCAACCTCATATTCACCCCAGCTTTGCTGGGAATTCAGAGACCCTGCTCTACCTAAAGTCAATGGTTTACTGAGATAAAGATAGTCTAGTGCTGATTTGTTTTAAAAAATTGCAAAAGCCCAGGTGGCCCAGGGGAGGTGGGTGGCCAGTGCTGAAGGATCAGGACATGGAAACTGCAGGGAAGCCTGCCAGTAAGCCCTGTTGCTTATGCACTTTCTGCAAGCTGTGTCAGCAATGGGGAAGTCACAGTATTTCACACTATGTATGGAAGACATCAGAGTGTTTTCCATCTGACTCTGATTATAATGTTTTTCTGATTGCATTCCACAAAAGTAGCACTGCAAGTATCTAATTTCTGGATTTTGCTTTGGATTCAGATTTACTTCCCTGAAATTTGGAGGGGGTGGTGTTGTTGTTTTTGAATATGTAAATAAAGTGAGAAAGTCATGGGCACCTGTTTTTCTTGGTACCATGTTGCTCCCTAGAATTCATTGCCTCCGCAATAGGGCCCGTGACCCTGTCAATTAAGATTCTTAATTAGTTGACCTGGGAAAGGATTACCTACATTTCAGATTGTTATGGTTTTATAAACTCTTTTGGGGCTTTACAATGGCTTTGTTTCTTAAACTGTTTATTTCAGTTAATTTAATTTCAATTAACTAATATTGGACACCAAAAGTAATCTTCATTAACATACTGAGTAGGTGAAAGCTGCCTTTAACTTAGAACTGTGTGCTTATTCCCCCCTCCCCCCCACCCTGGCTGATCTCTGCTCATTTCAAATTGTTTTCTACCCAGTATAGTACTGAGATAAAACCATGTCTCAGCAGCCTCCATCTAAGATTTCTTCCCATTGCAGGAAGTAGACACAGGTGATAAAGAAACAAAATCACAACTGGGTTTTATACCTGCATTAGGACATGCTGAAGAACATGCAGACAAGGTGAATACTTAAATAAACTGGAGATCTCATTCAGGAACACATGTGGTTTTATAGATGCATCTCTTACCTGAATGCCTTAGATGCACAGGCAGAAAAAAGGTACTTTGAAAGAATATGTTAAATAAAATAGTCCATGGGCTAAACAGCAACACTTTCTCTTTCCAACCCCATCTGGTTTCAGGCACAATTCCAAGAACTGGGTAAGATTCTAAATAGCATGTGACTGAGTACTTGAAGGATCACCTCCTTTCATACTATCCAGCCCACCAGTTAAAATATTATTTCCAAGCCCTGCTCTCTGTGGTCCCACCTGCAGAGGTAAGCCAGGTGGCAAACCAGAAACAGGGCTTTCTCAGTAGTGGCACATTGTCTTAGGAATCCTCTCCCTCTTGTGGCTCATCTGGTATTAATCCTACCATCTTTTAGGGATCAAGCCAAAACAGCTTTGTTTAATAGGAATGGGCATGAACTGGCTCACAAACGAAAGTCTGTGATGAATTTTGGGTGGTTCTTGGTTCTGTCTGTTAATGGACGGCCATCCATATTCCATTCCTATGAACTTGGCTGAGGCTTTGGATGCTGTGGCTGGATGGTTGTGGCAGAGTCAGCTGTAAATCCATCGAAGATGGAGGTTGTGTACCTGGGTCAAGGGGGGTTGGATGTGGGCCCAGGTTGCTGCAGTTGCTAGATCTGCGTTTTTCCATCTTAGGCAGGCTACTGAAGCCCTCTATTTCCCCCCATGACCAAGCGATGGTGACCCATACAATGGTCACTTCCAGTCCTGACTACTGCAACTCGCTCTATACAGGATTATCCTTGAAGCTGATCCAGAAATTACAACTGGTGCAGAATGTGGTGACGCGCCTGCTGATGTCAACGCCTGTGTGAGCTCACGTTAGGCATGCGCTCTGCCAACTGCATTGGTTCCCAGTTGAGTACCGAATTTGCTTTAAGGTGCTGGTTTTGACCTTTAAAACCTTATACAGCCTGGGACCAACATATCTAAGGGACTGCCTCTTCCCATATATGCCTCAAAGAGTGTTATGCTCTAATGATCAACACCTCCTGGGGGTTCCTGGCCCCAAGGATACCCATCTTGCCACAACCAGGGCCAGGGCTTTCTCTGTGCTGACCCCAGCCTGGTGGAACATGCTCCCCATTGAGACCAGGGCCCTGTGGGATCTTCTTCAGTACCGCAGGGCCTGTAAGATGGAGCTGTTGAGGCAATGGGCACCTATATATGACCTCCCTGAGGTTGCTGTCACCCGTCTATTTACTGACCACCGACAACTGGCCTTTAACTCACTGCACCATTGGGCCAGAACTTTATAGCCAACTGACGCTGTTTCAAGCTGTACCCATTGTTTTAATTGTTATAATGTTTTATCGTGTTTTAAATTGAAATTGTATTTATTATAATGATTTTACCTGCCCTGAGCCCGCTCACAGGATGGGCAGGATATAAATGCAAATAATAAATCAATAAATAATGAAATCAGGTTCATGGCAGGTCAACTGGCACAAACTTTCCACAAACTTTCAAGCTGCTTGTGGAGGTTCATGCTAATTCATAAGAAGATACATTTTTGGACAGTCTCCAATCAAAATGTTTACAAAACTTCAAAGCAACAACTTGGAGGGCAACAACAGGCAGTCATTTTGACAGGCACAGCTTCAGGAGGTTCAGGAGTGTATAGAACAGTTCCTGTGCAAGCTAGAGACACCAAGCTCACAGGGGACCTCCCCCAGATGCTCCTCTACATGCCCTTCATGTTTGGTGTCTCTAGCTTCCACAGGATCCATTCTATACACTCCTGAACCTCCTGAACCTGTGCCCATCAAAATGACTACCTGTGGTGATTCTGACAGGCACAGATCCAGGTTCAGGAGTGTATAGAATGGACCTGTGCAAGCTAGAGACACCAAACTTACAGAGAATCTCCAGCTGGCTCTCCTCTATCTGCCCTCCAAGTTTGGTAAAGATTGGATTTATGATGTCTGTGTTATGGCCCCCCAAATAAGGTGCCCCCAGAAAAGTGCTTTCTGGGGAGATGAGGCCTAACCACAGTATCCTTCAGGGTCATAGCAATAACTAATTATCTGACTCACCCAGTGTGCTACTCTCCCTCTGGAAGATTTAATTAGCAAGGATGGAAGAAGGCTGAGTACACAACTCCTTTTCTCAGTGTGATCTTGGATCACAATAAAAAACTTGAACTTGAACTCAGTCTGGACAAACTGCACAAGCATTGTGAGCAGAAGTCTCAGGAACATCATTGTCACATCTACAATTAACATTGAGTTTGAACCAGATTAGGTATTGTGAGATTCATCCACAAAGCATTTTGCTGATTGGTTAAACTGACTGGGTAAGGGCTTAGTATGTAAAAAGCCCTTCTCCACTTGGAACAACATCAGTCAACAACACTGAGCAGATGGAAGTAGAATTATTCCTTTGTAGCCATCACCATCATGATTTGCTCTTCTACGGTTACTCTAGCTGTTATACTTGTTGTTCAATCACCCCTAGCTTCCCAAAAAAGCTATAAACAGAATAGGCTCTTACCTGCAGGAGACGGCATTTACTAACAATCTGTGTATGAGAACTGAACCTTACATTTAGTGCTGACATCAAACTAGGATTTAAATTTACTAACGGCATTTACTAACAATCTGTGTATGAGAACTGAACCTTACATTTAGTGCTGACATCAAACTAGGATTTAAATACAGACGCAAAACAACCAGAGAAGGGGGCCAATAAGAAAATAAAACAAAAGAAGTCTTCACCTGCTCATGGAAGACAATGACAGATGGAGACAGGTGACTGTCCCTGGGGAGGGCGTTCCAAATTTCAGCACGATGACCAAGAATGCCCTGTCTTAGGTTTCCACCTGCCCAGCCTCAGATGCTGAGGGCACCCAAAGAAAGGCTTCCAAAGATGACTGAAGGGGATGGATAGATTCATATGGGAGTGGACAGTCCTTAAGGTATGCTGACCCCAAGTTGTACAGGGCTTTCAAAGTCAATACCAGCATCTTGAATTGGGCCCAGAAGCAAATTGGGAGCCAGTGTAGGCGGAACCCCACCCAACACTGGCTATAGTTCTATTCCTAGGTCAAACCCCTCCTGCCAGTAGCACCTCCATTTGGGAGGGGATTATCTTTCAGTTTGTTAGTCCTCATCCATCCAAGAACTGCCTCCAGGCACCTGTTCATAGTTTCCACAGCCTCCCTGGGATTTGCTGGAAGCATGAGAATACAATGCCTGGGTAAAGATCTCTGGAAAAAAGGTCATTTAGCAAAAGACATTCTAAGACATAGACTGTATTGTAACATTAAGGTTTCATAATGTCATATATGCCCTTTTATATATGTGTTTAAAGTATAACATTCAGGTACTGACTCAATGCCCCACACTGCTAGGCTCTTAACTCGTATTGAACTACACACCACCCTAACTGTGCAGGGTTACCATAAGGTGTAAGCGACTTGATGGCACTTAACACACACAACTGTGCAGGATTACACCTATAGTTTCTAAGCAAACACATTCCATGTAAATTCCTGTTATTTCAGTGGAACTCATTTTACTGAATATTGTTACAATTTTGACAAAGAAGCCTTTCCCCAAGTTATAGTTTGTCTTATGTACTTTACTGGCATGAACATTGAATTATCCCTGAAAACCCTCACAGAGTAACCCAAGATCTGTGGTATGTTAGGTGAAGCAATTGAACTGTAAAGTGGATTCAAAGATGTGAATGGAAAGAATACTACATAGATTTCATAGGGAGAAAGGTAGAGGTATTAGCTGCCAGCTGTATGGCAAAGAATTTGGTGGAAGGGATGAAGCAAGCAAGCATGAGAAGGTTAATTCAGACAATATCAAGGAACTGTAATCTTCTCAGACTACAGAAAAGCTGTTTTGCTTGTACATCATCATTTCCTTCACTGATAAAATCCTTTATTCCTGTTATGCTGAAGAACATTGTTTAATATTCTCTTCAGAGAAAACAAATGCATACTTCCAGTTTAATTCAGAAAGACAGTCTGTAATCGTAACCAGACCAGAAATAGCACTGTGTTTACCCTTGTATTCAGAATTCCTCCATTGTGTAATTACGAAGAAAAACAGCTAGATACAAATTGAGACAAAAAATGGTAATAACTGGTTTGTTGTCCATAATTTACATGAAGGCTACCATGGCAGCACAACAGCAGAAGGCCTGTAATTATGATGCCCCAAATCAAACTCACTCTGAGGATTATTTCATTGCTTTTCATTTGGCTGTCTTAAGAAAGCTGCCTTTAAGAAAGAGGAAAGCTACCAATTTCATGTCAGCTCAGAAAAAAAAAGAGTTCTATCAGACCAGTGGTATTTTGTTGACAACCTTCTACTTCGCACAAATACATTGTTAATTTAGCCTGCCATCAACTCTCTTCTATACTACTGTTATTCAAGGAGATGGACTGCCTATGATTGCTTACAAGAAAATAGTATTTTAGAAGGTATGTCTACAGGTAAATGTTAGTATCCACCATATGTTCCCCAGCTGGAATTACAAATGTTACAGTATAAGTGGCCTTCCTAATGACATGCCCACAAATTGTTCCCAATCTTTCTGAACCTGTGGGCACCCTTGAAATTCTGATGTAGTGTAGTGAGCACAACCAGAAAATGGCTGCTGCAGAAGGTGGATCAGTTACAAAATGGTTGCTGCAGGAGGCAGAGCCAGCCACTAAATGTCAGGGAATGACATTATACTGATATACTGATTTTTCAGCATTTCAGGCAGAAGTTTTATTTAAGGGGAAGGAATCTCTCTCACACACACGCTCATTTAAACACAGAGGAAATTCAGTTTCAGGGTAGAAGAGGGGTAATTTTTTTTTAATACACTGGGTAAGGGGAGTGAGAGAGAATAAAACCAACACTGTGGTGGCTGCTGCCAATCAGAACTCCAATAGCCAACCAAAAGCCTTGCTGGGCAAGAGCCTCACCTAGCCCTGCCCACTTTCTAAAATCAGTTGGTGAGTACCAGGAAAGGTGTCGCTGGGTGCCATGGCACACATGGGTGCAATATTAAGGACCACTGGTACATAGGTTGTTTCCATTTTGTTTTAGTACTTTGCGCAGTGACAGTATTAGCCAATGAAGTTAATACAAGGCACAATTACTGATAATTGAAAACTTTTCTTCTAAAAAAACCCTGTATTATGCTTGCTTCTCCTGTTCACTTTTCATTATAGTCCTTATTCATTTCTATTGGTTTCTATTCTGATAATTTTTTTCTGTTCCCAAAACAATTGGAATGAAATTCTCAGAAACTGTAGCCCTCACCCAGTGAATCTTCCTGGCCAAATAGCATGCATATAAAAACAGGCTTCTCATTTTACAGGCAAGTGAAATTCTCAAGTGCAGAGCAGGCACAGGGAGGCATGACAATGTTGGCCTGTGATTAATTTCCCCCCTCCTTTACCGTACAATAAATGGGCAATAACTTTGCTGACAAAGAGCTTTAATGCCAGTTCAATAAGAAAACCACCTCTAGTATAATGAAATCTTATTATTGCTCCAGTTATGTTAAAGGCTGAAGCTTTTATAAGATTTAAATGAGTATTCCCTTTCAGGATTTCACTAAAAGTTATGTCAAGATATTTGTAAGTTTTACATTGCTCGATTGGAATGCCAATACTCCAATGGAATTTTTTCGACCTATTCTTAAATACCATAGTTTTAGTTTTTGAATAATTGTACATTTCTCCTCCTTACAATATTCACCCAGATTGTATAAAAACTATCTCCTTCATCCAATTTTAGTTAGAGGGATTAAAACCATATTGTCCACATATAATAATATTGAAATTTTCTGTTGGCCTATAGAAGGCGCAAAAAATTCTGGGCCACATGATTTCAGGACAATATAGTTTATATACTGATTAAAAAGTAATTGGGCTAGAACACATCCTTGCTTTACTCCCTTTCCTGTTGAGACTTTCTTGGTTAAGGAACCCAAAATGCCTACTCTGATTTTTGTGGATGTGTTTGAGCAGTAGTCAACAGACTCTCAGATCCCTTAATCTTGGGTCAGTACCACATACATTAAACTTAACTACCTGACATTTTCCACCCCCGAACTGAATAGTTTTACAAATCTTCTTAAGTCTCACACTGAGTTTCTCTTAAATTCCATAATAATTTTTTCTTTATATGTACATTACCATATCTACATGGGTACCAAAAAGATAGTACCTATGTAGGTAAAAATACCTGTGTGAAAATCATAAACAAATATTTTAAGATTTATATCAACATAATTTACCTAACATCTATGGCCCTGTGTCAACCAGCACCAAAATAGGGCTAAACACAGACAGGGCATACCTGGGGGCTTCCCTGGTAAACAGAAAAAAATAATTTGTAAAACATATCCATTTGGGAAGAGTACCTGTGCAAAAACTGTTCCACCCACAGGAACAGGGTTTTTTTTAATTTTAATTTTTTTTATTACTACAAACACTACAAAAGGGAGAAATAGTGCAGGGTAAACACTAAGACTAAAAAAAGTGAAATACAGAAAATAAGGCAAGGATCAAATTACAGACAGATAACCTTATTTGTCACACCTACCATCTTACAATAAAAAAGGCAAGAGAATGATACTGTGTGCCTTATTTCAAATATCATTTAAGCTAGCTTGAGCCCATTTTACCAAATTTTGGGCACATTACAGTCAATTATTATAAAAGAATAAACTTTCAGAATTTCATAGCATTTAAAAAGAACAGTCAAATCTTGTGTTTCTTTTTGTGATATTTCATCTTAACTGAGAGTTTTAGGAGCTGCCTCTCCTTTTTCAACATCAGATCTCTCTGAAGAGCAATCAAAAATGCTTGAACTGTCTTCGGAGTCTTGGTTATTCTTTTCTTCTTCTTGTATGTTGTCCTTTGTTTTTCCTTTGTCTTTTGTCACTTTTTGCTGTTGTTCCATAAAAGTCTTTGCTTTCTGAGCAGAGTCAATCTTCATCTTTTTGCCGCTGTAGTTGAATATAAGTCCTTCTCGAAATATCCATCTGAAGGGAATGGAGTGGTTGTGCAAAAAAGAAGTTAGATTTTTATACTGCCATCTCTGTTTTCATATTTCAAATGGAATGTCCTTCAAGATCCTCACTTCTTCCCCTTTGATTTTTAGAGAATTCCCATTTGTCACTTTCAAAATTGCATCTCTAGTTGATCTTTTGGAGACGTTAACAAATATTTTGCCAGATAGGTTATTTTTCGTAATAAAGTCTGGGTAGGTTCGATAAACCAAATCCAGATCGTTTTGTAGTAATTCCACTTTGGAACCTACCATTGGTGCAAGTGCTTCACTTAATATTTCTTTTAAATTCTCCCCTTTCTGTTCTGGGATGCCATGGAAATGCAGGACATATGATGATTTCTCCATTTGAAGCTGTAGCAATTGCTCTTTGTCAGAAATCCATTCTTTTTCCACTGCCTCCAGTCACCATGTAATAAGATCAACCTTAGAATCAACTTGTTTAACAGCTTTGTCAGTTTCGTCTGCTCTCTTGTCTATTCCCATCAGTTGTTTCTGGAAACAATCAAGTTTACTGTTGATATTGGACATCTGGTCCAACAGAGGGTGCAACGCTGCTGCAATCATGTTTCGGAAGTCAGTAACTACTTCCAGATTAAGAGTGGAGGTCACTGAGTTGATAGTTCCTAGAGAAGTTCTTTTTTAATGCCATTTTCTCTGCTTTCACCGGCATTGTTTACACAAGATACAATCGGTTTAAACAAACTGAGAGTCCATCAGTTTTAACTCACTTTGTACTGTTTTGCCCCCTATTCACCTAAATTAAACTTTCCCTTGCCGTTGCCATCACCTCTGACTCCAAGCTGCTGCTCAAAAACTGCTGTCTTTCATGGGGGGGGGATCCCCAGCTCCTCCCCTCCCTTTAAGTCAGTTTGGGGGTTTAATTCCACTTCTCCACTTCACGAGCTCAAGTAGCTTAGGGGAATCGCTTAAACTCACAGTTCATTCAGTCGATTTAAGGGGATGTATGGAGATTAATGTAATGCTGGATCACTTGCCTGCTTTTGTCAAGTGCGCGCCTCTAGTCGCCATTTTGGCCTCATGGCAGCAGGACCTATTAGAGTAAAGACATGCCTCAATTCCTCAGCTGTCACCTTGGAAGAGGCACCCCTCATACCCCAGGCTGGGAGCCCCCTGCAAGGGCTCCGGTGGGGCCCTCAGAGTCATCCAAGTCCACTCCTGCCCTCCGGAATTCGGGGCATTCCCATTGGAGCTCGATGGAGTGTGCTCAACTGGGGAGTCGCCGAAACCAGAAGTCCCACCCACAGGAACAGCTAAGGGACTTGACAATCCTGAAAGCAAGATAGCAAGAACCAATAATGTTCTACAAGGATAACAAGGGAATTGGCTCTGTTTCCCCCCCTACAAGAACCAGGGATACACTATCTCACCAAGACTGGTGGCTGGCTGAAAATTTTCTGTGAAGCCAGATCTCAAACCTGGCACTGCGGAGCTGGTGTTCAGGGTCAGCATGGAAAGGACAGTTCAACTAGCTTCCCTGTACTGTACCATTCACATTGGTATCACCCCCAGTATCCTCTCCCCAACATCAGTTTTCTCTTCCCCTAAAATTAGTGTGGGAGAAGCTGAGACATTTGATAATATATATAGCTGGTGAGCCAGGACAGCTTGCTCATTGTCAGTCTTTTCAGTCTTCTCATGCCTTGCAAATGGGCAAGGAGCGGGGGGGGGGGCAAAGCTGGATGGGACTAGAAAGAGGCAAGTCCTACAACTCATCTTATATATTGCATTGGTCTTATCCAGACTTTCTCAGAACTCTGTCTTGGGAAAGTCCTGAATATTTGGGGGCAGTGCCTGGGGAGGGCAGAGCTTGGGGGTGGAAGGAAGCTCAGTGAGGATGTGATATCATTGCTAAGACACACATTCCACTCTCCACAACTGCCGTTTCCTCCAGGAAACTGATCTCTGTAGTCTGGAAATCATTTGTAATTCTTGTAGAATTCCAGGCCCCACCCTGAAGCTGGAAATCCTACCAAGTGTCCAGGTAGAAAATATAAATCCAGGGGGAACTGCAAGTGTTCTAAAGTCTCTCTGGGTAGTGTTCCAAAGTTTTGTGCCATGACTGAGAAGGCCCTTTCTTGGGTTGCTAGTGCTACCCATCTAGCCAGTTTTAAGTAAAACTGTAGTAAAGGAACACACTTTCCTGGTTCTGTGTATTAGGAAGTCAAAATGTAAGCAGTCCCTTTTCTGCAATGTTATTTTATTTTATTGTTCTCGTCCATATATTTGTTTATATCTGTGCAATGCAAAGTGACAGGGTGACTAGTATTTGAGGGAAAATATGCTATTTTCAGAGCAGATACCAGCTGTCAACTTAGATAGAGAGTACAGCATCAGAAATTTTACAGCCCAGTTCACAAAAATTTTATGTGTCTGCAGCTCACTATTTTGTGTGAAATAGGTGCTGGTATCTGCTGTATATGCTGTTCTTGATAAGCATTTGCACAAAGGCCAGTCAGAGGTGGTCCTGGTTCAGACTGTTGTCAATGCATTTTAACATGAAGATGTGAAAACTTAGGAAGTACCTTTCCTCATGCACACTTGTGAGTTGTGCAGCCTGATCCCATCTATGTTTATGCAGAAGGGCTCACTCACTGGTTAAGTGGGCACAGGTGTATAGCTTTGGGCTGGGTTGAATTAGCCACCATTTATACCAAAGAGATGCTCTCTTTGATTAGTTTCAGTTATACTTCTCACTGCCAACTGCAGAACTTAACACAGGAAGATATATTACACAAGTCCGATAATTAGCCAGTGTAGGCCAGCAGAGTCCCCTCTTGTAGGCAGTGGCTCTCCAAAGCCCCTCCCCCCAGTCTGGTTTGGACATCACCCTGAGACTGAAGAAAGGTCAGGATAAGGAATATACTGTAATAACAGTCAAAGCAAAGTTTGAGTCCAGTGGCACCTAGACCAGCAAGTTTTATTTTGGGTATAAGCTTTTGTGTGCATGCATTTACATGCACACAAAAGCTTATACCCAAAATTAAATTTTGTTGGTCTTAAAGGTGCCACTGAACTAAAACTTTGTTCTGCTGCTTCTGACCAACATGGCTAATCACCTGAATCAACAATCAAACTAGTGAGGGCTGAGCCGTGGATGGCCATTTTCCCTTCAGAAGCAGCTTGAACACATGAAGCTGTTTCAGTATGTCAGGTTATACTTATACGTCAGTCAATAAAATAAGTCGATAAAATAATGCATGCCTTCTACATTGATGGCAAACTTTCCTTGATGAACAGTAAATGAGCAATGTATCTGGCAGAGTTTTTACTACTCTACTTTGGACCATTCAATCAGCTACTGTGATATTTTAGTAATGGGAAGAATGCATGAAGCACAGAACATGGTTGTGAGTAGATGTCCTAGAATACAATTCCAGTCAAATCAATATATTACTGTTGATATTTAATGACTGAGGGCCAAAATTGAGCTGTAAGAAAAACCCATCCTGAATTAAGTCCTTACACATGTCTTGAATCTGTTTTTTCCCCCAAAGCTTCTTTTTAATTGTTTCTGAATGTGTAAGACACAATAATAATGAAGAAACTTTTTTTGTGATCTCAACTATTTAAACCTTCAAATTTAAACCACCAGAAAAGGCTAAGGAAACCATTGTAGCTCAGGGATTGTAGTTATTTCTTGTCTTTTGTATGAGCCCCCCTCCCCCAAGTTAGACTATACAGTATGTAAACAGCTAACCAGTCTCATTATATCTAACAATGCATGAAGTCTTTCCTATCTCAGCTGCTCTCCTGGAATGTTGGCTCTAGCTTATTCAGATAGTTATTCAGGAATACCTCTAATGTTTAGATATATATGAGCATAAATACTAGAGTACCTGCAGTTCTATTGCATATGTTTTGATTAAGTTGTCAGGAAGTGAGTAAAAATGGATGCATGAAGCTATAGGATGAAAGCCATTAAACGTTTCATAGTACATGTGTAATAAGTTTATGATAGCCTCACAAAATGACTGTTCTTAGTCCCCAGTGTTAGCAAATTATGGCATACTAACATAGGAACATAAGAAGAGGCTGCTGGATCAGACCAGTGGTCCATCTAGTACGGCATCCTGTTTCACGCAGCAGCCAACCAGTTGCCCTGGAGGGCAAACAGGATATAGAAGCCAAGGGTCTCCCCTGATTCTGCCTCCCAGCCCTGGTATTCAGAGGTTTCTACCTCTGGATATAGGGACTCCCTTCAGAAACCATAGCTAGTTGCCATTTATATACATCTGAAAAATGAGCAGTGCCTGCCCATGGAGCAGGCGCTGGCATTTGCCCACCTCCCCATTTTCTTGGAGGAAGCATGAGGGTGGGGAGAGCCAATTATGGCTCAGTGCAGGAGTGTTGGCCAATCGAGGGCTGGCTTGCTGGCCAGATCTGGTGGCAGCCACCCTTCCTCCTCAGATCAGCCTAGCTTGAGCTCAGAGGAGGGCAGAGCTGCGTGCCTGGGTGAGGAACGAGGACCATGTGGGGCACCTCCTGGTGAGGATCCTCAGTGGTGGGCCTGCATGGGCAGGCAAGGTTCAGAGGGCTCCCAGCAGTGGGAGGGTTCTGGGCTGGACGTGTGGTCATCTGGTGATGATGGGGTGTTGGGAGGCTGGTGGCCACAGTGGCAGCAAGCTAGCAGTCACCGTTAAACTGCTGGGCTGCTGGAGGTCACCTTTGCTGCCCCCTTGCCTGCTCTCTGAGCTGCAGGGCTCACTTTCCTTCCTTGTGTTCCCAAGGGGCAGCTCGCCTCACCCTCCCAACACCCGCTCATTATCAGGGAGGCTGCAGCTGAGCTGCTGTGAGAGGCCAGCAGCCATGGCTTGCAAGCAGGCTCCCCCCCCCCCAGGGCCTTGCAGGGACCTCCCAGTGAGACATCTCAGCAACGGGCCTGAACAGGATGGCCAGGTTCGGAGGGCTCCCGGCAGCAGGAGGGCTCCAGGTGGGTCAGGTGGCCATTGGACAGTGACAGGGCATTAGGAGGCCAGAGGCAGCGGCTTGCTAGTGGTTGCTCGCAGGCTGTGGGAACTTGCCTCTGCTTCATCCCATGACCGCTCTTTCCCTCAATTTTGCTCTCACGGGCAGCTCATCCCTTCCCCTCCCTGATGCCTGCTCTCTCTCAGGGAAGCCACATTCAGGCTCTCCTTGCTGCTCCTGTGGCGCAGAGACGCAGTGGCTGGTCTTCCTTGCTCCCCCTGTGCTTTTTCTCCCCCAATTTTATCAATGTTCTGAGAACCTGGACAGTCCTAACAGGTCTGACGAGAGGATATTGCTTTGAAGTACACATGGTCTGCTTCAGTACAAGGCAGCTCCATGGGTTTCTGAGCAGTCCTTTCTAGGAGGGCAGCTCCATGGGTTTATGCACAGGTTGCAGTTCAGACAAAGTACCTTGTAGGGGGACAAGTGAGGTACCTGGGAAATGCTGAGTAAAGTGTTTGGTTAAAAACCAATAAGACATTAATAACTGTTTTCAATCAACAAAACCAGGGGCGGGGCTTTGCTTCAAATGAGGCTGTTCTATAAGTTTATACTTCTAATACAGTGGGCAAATTTTTCCAATTGTACTACATTTTATTAATTTAGTAACATGAATTGCCTTCCAACTGGGCTCATAACCAGGATTTTGTGGGTTGTGGGGCAAAAAATTTTCTAGTGGGGCTGGTGAGGCTGCCGTTATTTGCCATAATAGGGTGCTCCTCTCCCTCCCCTCCTGCAAGATTTAAAGGGCCATTCAGCTGATCAGTGGGGAGCCTGTGGCCTGTCGATCAGCTGGAGGGCCCTTTAAATCTTGCAAGAGGGGGAGAGAGAGGTGTGCGCCACCCCCCCGCTTCTTCTCAAAAGCATTTAAAGGATCCCTTTAAATGCTTCTGGGAAGAAGTGGGGGGCTTTTAAGGAAGGGAGCAGAGCCCCCAATAGCCCCACCATAGCTACAGGCCAGCTTCCGACCCAGCGAGTCAAAATGATTCATAGTAAAACTGAAACAACCACTTTAAAACAAACAGGAAATTTTAAACCAAAATGCAATGGCAAAAAAACCACATTCAAATACAATGATATGGCTTGGGGGTACCAATAGTCTGATTCGGTATAAGGCAGCTCCATGGGTTTATGAGCAGTCGATACTAGGAAGGCAGTCATTCAGGGAGTAGCCATGTCGCAGGGATGGAGTGGCTGCCTGGCATGCTAGAGGTCCTCAGTGCCATCCCCAACTTATCCAGTTCAAGGGAGCAGTGAGAGATATTGCAAAAGACCTCTGCCTAAGACTCGGGAGAGTTGCTGTAGGTGCCGGTAGTCTGGGATCTGATGATCCAGGGGCGCTGTCTCTGGACATGGAGGTTCCATTCCTCTAGGTTCTACCTACCAGTCTTGTCACCCTCAAAAGAATCCCTTAAGTACTTGAGTACTGAACAGCTCACTTGCACCATTAATGGCTTTGGCATTTTTCAGGGTTCAGTTCAGGTTGCCAACTTTGGGTTGGGAAAGTCCTGGAGATCAGCCTAGCAGCTTGGTGGTTTTTACTCCCCCATGACTGGTGGGGGGGCCAAGAGGGGCCACTCTCCACCTATCCTAGACTTTGTGGGCCCACCAACTGCTCAGGGCCAAGGGGGGGCAAGGGAGTGTGGGCATAATGCCATCTTGTTTTTTCTCTTTGTCGGTTGAGTATAGTATGCCGGTGTTGAAAGAAAGGGGGCCAAGCAAGGACAGTGCCCAAGCAGGTGCCACCGGCCATCTCGTCTTCAGAGGATGAGGATGGCCAATCTGTTCAGGATTTGGCAGCAAAAACTCAAAGCCACGGAGAAGGCCCAGGCGGAGAGGTTGGACCATGGTGGCATTGGCTCAGTGGGTGTGTTGGCCCTGTACAAGCGTGCTCCCACTCCAAGCATGCTAGCTTGGTGGGATGGACAACTGCTGAGTAACACCCACTCAGTGGCCCAGCTCACTCTGGTGGAAGAACTCATCGTGGGGAACATCAGTGGCAGCATGCCATGGCTCCATAGCCCCCTGGCCCACAGCCTATAGCTTGGGGGTGTAGAATCATAGAATCACAGAATTGGAAGGAACCACCCCCCTGCTCAATGCAGTATCAGCTTAGAGCATCCCTGACAAGTGTTTGTCCCGCCACTGCTTAAAGACTGCCAGTGAGGGGAAGCTCACCATCTCCCTAGGTAGCTGTTTCCTCTCTTGCACAACTCTTACTGTAAAAAAGTTTTTCCTAATATCCAGTAGGTACCTTCCCACCCTTAATTTAAACCCATTCTTGCAAGTTCTATCCTCGGCTGCCAACAGGAACAGCTCCCTGCCCTCCTCTAAGTGACAGCCCTTCAAATACTTAAAGAGAGCAATCGTGTCCCCCCCCCCAACCGCCTCTTCTCCTGACTACACATTCCCAAGTCCCCAAGCTTTTCCTCATAGGGCTTGGGACTTGGCATGGCACAGTGCATCAAGTATGGAAGGGTCCAAGTGTCATAACAGGGATGGGAGTGCCCTTAGTGGCTGTAGTTGGCCAGGCTGGCCACATGGGGGCCTGGATGGCTAGCGGGGGGTTAACTTTGGTACCCACTCCTTGGCATTGGAGTGGGGGTCTAGGCCCTCTGAGGTATGATGTTGGGCCATGGGAGGACCTGGGTGTTTGATGTTGATGGATGTCAATGGTGCTGGCTGATGGTGTCTTTCTTTACAGGATGCAGTACGACGGAGGTCACCGGTATAATGGTTGGCAGCTCCAGCTCAGGCACCCAGCTAGGCATCTGAGACTGGGCTTCTGTTGAATGGCTGGAGGACGGTAGAGTGTGTTGGAGCCTGCCATTACCCTTCCTTATGATTATTGGTTGGCTGGAGTGCCTCCCCAGGCTGTGGTAGTACATTTAGGTGGTGATGATCTGGACACTAGGTTGGCAGTCTCCACCCAGGGATCTAGTCCTTGGCCCCACATTTCTTTCAGGCAGAATGGGGTTACTGGGTTGGCCACTGGCTTAGCTGCTCTGTGAGGTGGTCTGCATGACCAGTTGGTTCATGGTTAGTGGGAGGGAAGCCAAGGCTATCCCCCTCTGTGGTGGGAAAAGCACGGGTTGAGGGGATTTTGAGTTGGCAAGCACCCCAAGATATCAGCAATGGGGAAGTCCTCAAACCTAGGTACCTATGGGATTTGCAGTCAGGGTGACTCAGTTGGAGGCCTCCTCGGGATTGGGAGAGCATATGATGAGCCTTAAGGGTTTGCAGTCTTGGATTGGAATGTGCCCTTCCTCCCCTCTACACAGTGATGTGTGGGCCATGACATCTAAGGTCCAGAAGGATCCTGGACCTGGCTCTGAGCCAGGGTGGGTTTGCCCTGTTAGGAGGCTTGCTTTGCAAGCACAATGCAACCCATGCCTTCATATGTTAATGAAATGGTGCAGATCAGCTTATGTATAAATAAAAGTCCCAGTTTAACTGATAAATTGTATAGTAGAGTGGTGGGTGGACAAACCTTATCAGTATTTCCCAGCTATATTTGGGATTTCCCATGATACCAGAAAATGGGTCCCCAAAAATCCAAGAAATATGCTTATTAGTCTTGCAACTGCATTCCTATTTGGATTGGCTTGGAGGATTCTCTGGGTTGACCATAGAGAATGAGGCCTTCCCCTGATGTTGCCTCCTGGCTCTGGGATTCAGAGGTCTAGTGCCTCTGAATGTGGAGATTCCCCTCAGTCACCACGGCCAGTAACCACTGATAGACTGATCCTCCATGAATCTATCTAATCATCTTTTAAAGCTGTTTATTCCTGTGGCCATTACTACATCCTCTGGCAGCAAATTCCACATTTTACTCTCTTTGTAAAAGTGTTATTTCCTATCATCCATCCTGAACCTACTGACCATCAACTTCATTCAATGCTTTCAAGTTCTAGTATTTTGAGAGAGGGAGAAAAATTTCACTTTGCCAACTCTCTCCACCCCATGCATAATTTTATAAATCTCTGTTATGTCCATCTTAGTCGTCTCTTTTTTAAACTGAAAAGCCCAAGACTCTTCAGCGTTTTCACATAGAGTAGGTGCTCCAGTCCCCTAATCAGGGGTTGTTTGGGGCTGGAGCACACTGGAGTGCTGCTCCGGAAGCCTGTCCCGGCAGCCCTGCTCCTGCGCTCCTTTTTTCTAGAGTCACGCTGCAGCGGCAGTGTGACTCCACAGAGAAGTCATGGGGAGGCATTTAAATGTCTCCCCGCTCTCTCCCTGGCCCTTCCTGGCTCTCCCGACAGGCAGGCGAGCCAGGAGAGGGCGGGGGGGGGCCTCTAGGAGCCTTCCTCGACCCGCCCAGGAAGGCACAGGGAGGCATTTAAATGTCTCCGGGCTCTCTCCCTGGCCCTTCCTGACTCACCAGCCAGGCAGGTGAGCCAGGAGAGGGGGGGGCCTCGAGGATCAGGCTGGCTGGGGAAGCAAAAAAAGGGGGGAGGCATCTTCAAAAGCCTCCCCTTCCCTTCCTCAGCCGGCCTGCCAAGGCAGGCTGGGGGGAAGCGAAGAAAGGAGGGGTTTAAAGTTTAAACCTCTTCTCTCTGGAGTTGCGCAGCAGCAGCACGATCTTTTCATTGTATTCTATGGCCCCATAGAATATAATGGAAAGATGACTCTAGAGAGAAGGGGTTTAAACTTTAAACCCCTTCTCTCTTTGCTTCCCCCCCAGCCCGCCTTGGCAGGCCAGCTGGGGAAGGGAAGGTCAGCTCTTTTTCTACTAAATGACCCCTGCCCCTAATCATCTTGTTTGCCCTCCTCTGTACTTTTTCCAGCTCTGCAATGTCCTTTTGGAGATATGGTGAACAGAACTGTGCACAGTATTCCAAATGAGGCTGCACCATAGATCTATACAGGAGTATTACAATATCGGCAGTTTTATTCTCAACACCTTTCCTAATAATCCCTAACATAGAGTTTGCCTTTTTCACTGCTGCAGCACATTGGGTTGATACTTTCATTGAGCAATCCACTACAACCCCAAGATCTTTTTTCTTGGTCTCAGCAGGTTCAGACCCCATTATCCTAGACTTGAAGTTGGGATTTTTTTGGTCCCAGTGTGCATGACCTTACACGTACTTACAATGAACTTCATTTGCCACATTGTCGCCCACTCACCCAGTTTGTGGAGTTCCAAAACTCTTCACAGTCATCCCTGGTTTTCACCATTCTGAATCATTTTGTGTCATCTGCAGATCTGGCCATTATGCTACTCACCCCAAGCTCCAGAACATTTATGAATAAATTAAATAGTACTGGCTCCAATACCAATCCTTGTGGGACCACACTGCTTACTTCCTTCCATTGCAAAAGCTGTCAATTGATCCCTACTCTTTGCTTCCTGTCATTTAACCAGTTTTTAATGTATAAGAGTACCTGTACCCTTATCCCATGACTGCTAGGTTTAGTCAGGAGTCTTTGATCAAGGACCTTGTCGAAAGTCTTTTGAAAGTCCAGGGATATAATGTCTACCAGGTCACTGTTGTCTACCTGCTTGTTCACTTTCTCAAATAACTCCAAAAGGTTGGTGAGGCATGACTTCCCTTTGCAGAAGCCATGCTGATTTTCCCTCAGCAAGCTTTGTCCCTCTATGTGCCTAACAATTCTGTGGTAAGAGCCAGCTGTGGTTTAGTGGGTAGAGAGGCAGACTCTAAACTGGAGAACCGGGTTTGATTCCCCACTTCTCCACATGCAGCCAGCTGGGTGACCTTGACTCAGTCACAGTTCTCTCAGAGCTCTCTGGAGGGGGTGGGGACATCCCCAATGTGATGACATCATGCAGAAGTGACACTATCACATTGGGGACCAGCACCCCCTGCTTCTTGCCAAAAGCATTTAAAGGGTCCTGAATTCACGGCTTGGAGTGCAAGCGCATGACCCCTGTCTCTTTCCAACAGCATTTAAAACCCCTTTAAGTCCCTTTAAACACTGTTAAGAAGAGGTGGGGAT
Organism: Gekko japonicus; assembly: GCF_001447785.1. Lineage (NCBI taxonomy): Eukaryota > Metazoa > Chordata > Lepidosauria > Squamata > Gekkonidae > Gekko > Gekko japonicus. The sequence continues at coordinate 17,471 of NW_015172032.1, read as the reverse complement.
GCGAATTCATGGCTTAGAGTTCAGGCACATGTGGCCACCACTCTTCCTCCCTCCCTCCTGCAAGATTTAAAGGACCAGCTGGAGGGTTCTTTAAATGTTGCAGTAGGGTGCCCAGGTGGGGCTTCCCCTCACCAGCCAGGGAAACCCCCGCTTGGACTGGGTGTCTGGTAACCCTACTTCTTCTTCCTGTATCTTTGATTACAGTTTTTACTAATTTGCCTAGGATAGACATTAGGCTGACTGCCCTGTAATTTTCTGGTTCCCCTCTGGATCCCTTTTTAAAAATTGGTGTCACATTTGCTACTCTCCACTTTTCTGGTACAGCAGCTGAATTTAGTGATAGGTTACATACACAGGTTAGTAGATCAAGAATTTCATGTCTGAGTTCCGTAAGAACTCTTGGATGTATGCCATCAGGACCTGGAGCCTTATTGGTTTTTCATTTCCCCAGCAAGTCTAGAATTTCATTTCTGGTCACTTCAATTTGGCTCAGTTCTTCAGACTCCCTTCTTGAAAATTTTATAAATCCCTTTCAGGTCTCCCCTTTGCCATCTTTTTTCCACACTGAAAAGTCCCAGGCTCTCCAGCTTTTCCTCATAGGAAAGATGCTCCAACCCCCCCAATCATCTTGGTTGCCTTTTTTTTTTGTAGTTTTTCCAGTTCTGCAATGTCCTTTATAAGATACTAGGAATCAGGCCTGTTGTAGCATTGAAGACAACGGGTGCTAGCTTGGCCACCCAGCTGCAGGGCCTGGAAGTGCTCCCCCCAGCTGCCTGAGGGGCTGGCGGGCCCAGGCAGGTGGCTTCATTCCTCCCCCTGCCAGAGGGTAGGTCTACCAATATAGTGGCATATTCCACTGTATTGGTAGACCTGCCCTCTGGAGAGCAGATCTACCCACCAATGTTCCCTCTAAGCTGTGGAGTCTTGTGAGCAAGAATTCTTCTTTGTGAGCTACTGGCATTAAAGTTGTGAGTGAGCGATTTGGTTGCTGCATAAATTAGTCTGCTCTGGAGCCATCCTGCCTGAGCTAAAACAAAAATGTGTGAGCCGGAGGCTAAAAAAACTGTGAGCTAGCTCACACTAACTCAGCTTAGAGGGAACACTGCTACCCACCCCCTTCCACTATCTGGGCCACGTTAAAGATGGCATCCTGTAGATGGACACAATTTGTGTAATGTATCATAGTATAGTTACATTCTATGGAAACAAATCCTGCACATTGTAATTTTTGTCAAAACATTAATTGTTCCACCTCACTGTTAGATCAATGAACCATTTCATTTTCTCAGGTTTCAAAATATGGAACCTGGAATATAGTAAAAACACATGCTGGGGCCCTGCAAAAAATTGTGGGAGGGGGAACAAAAAAAATCACAAAATCTAGCTCCCCAAGTCCTGACCTAGCTGGCCCAGGCTAGCACAATCTCCTCAGATCTTGGAAGCTAAGTAGAGTCAGATCTGGTTAGTATTTGGATGGGAGACCACCAAGGAAATCCAGGGTCACTATTCAGATGAAGGCAATGACAATCCACCTCTGTTAGTCTCTTGCCTTGAAAACCCTATGGGGCCACCATAAGTCAGCTGCAACTTGACAGCACTTTACACACAAACACAGTGCCGCACATCACCAAGATAAGCTCTCAGGTACTTGGCCTGAGAAAACAGTAGGGATACAGAAAAGGGCAAGAAAAGAAAGAGGTTGCACAACATAATTGCTTTTGTCAAGAACAATCATGTATTACAAAATGTATAAGACAGAAAAATGCCAATGGAACTTGGGCATCACTAACTTCCTATGGATCAGGGGCCTTTGAAATGTACTAAATGTTCTTTGCACTATACTCAGACTCGACTTCTCTAGGTTGTCAGCCACAACTAAAGAGGACTGGGGACAGATTTAAGGATCTTTTTCAACCAGACAAGAGCTATTCAAGGCTACCCATATGTAATTAAGACAACACTAAGGCAGGCAGACTAGAGATTTTACAATTTCAAGCCTGTAAGGTTATCCTCCTCTGAAGAAATAAAGCTCCTGCTGCATGGATTGCAACGGATAGGATCAACTCACACACAAGGGACACATGCCACATCATCACATCAGTTTTTGTGTTCCCATACATATGCACTCATGAGAAGCAATTGGGATACAGGCACCGGAAATATCAAGCCACTGAAGACCAATCTTACCTTTTCTGCAGTTATGTCTTATCTTACTAAGGCAGGGCAAAACTAGACAAGAAGCTGGGAGATCCATCAATGGATTTCCTAAGAGGGTTTTTTGTTTGTTTGTTTTTTGCGTCAGCCGCAATCAACAAAACAGCATGGGGGGAAGGTTAAATCCCTCTCCCCCTGAGCTGTGGCCCCAGTACAAATCGGAAACCTGCATGGCTGCTATTTCACATTGTAAAACACCAGGAAGATCTGTTCATCGATTTCCTGGCATCTCATAAAGTTTGAGTGTAGTAGGATTGTGAGGCTGGTAAGGAAAAGAGCTTCTCATGCAACTCTGCACAGGTCTATGGATGTTTAGGAATACTCAAACAGCCACCGTTTCAGCACATGGTCTACTAGCTGGTCATGAGCAGGGAGCCAATTGTTCATCGAACAGTTCAGCTATTCATGAAGTTTGGTGAATTACATTTCTTGTATTCATACAGTTTTGTACCTTGCTGTTGACAGTATTTCATACATATGCATTCTCACACAGCCCAATAGGAATTCTAGCGTCTAACTCCATAAACCTCATGTTCATACTCACAGAGTAGGAAGGGATCTCCAGGGCCATCTAGTCCAACCCCCTGCACAATGCAGGAAATTAACAAATACCTCCCCCCCCACACCCCAGTGACAGCTGTTCCACACCCAAAAGATGACAAAAAACCTCCAGGATCTCCAGCCAAACTGGCCTGGAGAAAAATTGCTTCCTGACCCCAAAGTGGAGATCAGCATTTCCCTGGGCATGTAAGAAAGGGCCACAAGAACTAAGTACTGATCCAACCCTTCCTGCCCTCCCTCTCATGATCTACCTAAGTTCACAGAATCAACAACAACAACCAGAACTGTAAAACAAATATTGAAATAGTAAAAATACCATCCTTTATGTAGTTTTCTTATATATCTAGGTAATTCAATTACAAATTATGTAAACAAGAGATTGTTCACTGAGTATTATAAACTGTAATAGTATAGACATGAATAGAGGATAGTAACTCTGGAGTAGTAAGAGAATGTTCACTGAGTATTACAAACTGTAATAGTATAGACTTGAACAAAGGATAGTAACTCTGCAGTAGTGAGCAAACCCTGATATTTTTTTTCTGCAGATGAATGCAACTCCTCCAAAACAATGACTCTGAAGTAAACTCTTTCACTAACAGAGTTCCATATATACATCCGCGAAACAGTCCAACAATAATGTTTGTAGCTTTTCCTGGTTCCTTTTCCTCTTTCCCAAAGTGTGAGCTTTCTCAAGGTTTAAAGAAAGTCTGCTTCAAAAGTGGATACTCTGAAAAGAGAAGAGACACCCCCCATGACCCCTGTTCCATTCCCAGAAAGGGGGGGAGGCTCCAGGATCCCTGGCCACAAAGTGGCAATCAGCATTTCCCTGGGCGTGTAAGAAAGGTCCACGAGAATTAAGCACTGAGGCAACCCTTCCTGCCCTCCCTTCTAGTGATCTGTCTACGTTCAACGAGTCAGCATTGCTGTCAGATGGCCATCTAGTCTCTGTTTGAAAATCTCCACAGAAAGAGAGGCCACCACCTCCTGAGGAAGCCTGTTCCACCGAGGAACTGCTCTGTCAGGAAGTTCTTCCTAATGTTTAGCCGAAAACTCTTCTGATTTAATTACAACCTGGTCCAACCTTCTGGGGCAACAGAAAACAACTCTTCTATTTGAAGATGGTTATCATATCACCTCTCAGTTGTCTCCTCTCCAGGCTAAACATACCCAGCTCCTTCAACCTTTCCTCATAGGACTTGGTCTCCAGACCCCTCACCATCTTTGTTGCCCTCCTCTGGACACGTTCTAGCTTGTCTATATGTTGCTGGATGCCACCTGGCAGCCAATCATTTCAGCACATAATGAACAAACCTGTCAGTCAGCCAGCGAGTAGAAACAGACACTTCTTTTTAAGGAAGTCTTACCCTTTGGTGTTCATTCTGTTATCAAGGTTATCTCAGGCACACTCTTTTTCATATAGCTTTATGGTAGATACATTTAATTACTTCACCCAGCCGTCCATGATCATGAGAGAGGCTGATTTCAACCACTGTGCAGATGCAAATTTGCCCGCAAAACAGAAGAAAATGAAATCCACCACCACAGCTACTGCGCGGCCACAAAATTCTTTGACAGCTAGTTTAAGCTGGAGGGTGCCAAGGAGATCCGAAGTTCAACTTATGAGTGCTTGCAACTGTTGAAGACGGTATACTTGCCCGCAACACACGTTAGCTATAAAGTTTGTGGCAGATCTCTCCCAGTTTAAGCTGTGCAAACCGTGCAAAGCAGTGATGTACGCTTCATTTGCACACCAGAGATCCTAGCATTCAAACAAAGTGCATGTAACTGCTTTGCATGAGTAGCAGCCCAGCTGAAACAAAACAGTGTATAATTTCCCAGGCCCACACTTGAGTTCCAGCACTTAGCCAGCATCATGTTTAAAGCAAGCCTGAGTAATGAAGGGAAATGGAACCAACCACAATTAGCTTTCCTAACTGTATACATGAACCCTAATAATCTTCATTTTTCTTTTCCCCTCTTTCCGTCTTTATTCTCTGCTACTTCCCGCACATTCAAGAGCAATTGCTTGTGATGCATGAACACCATATTACACTTTGAGAAATATGGAACTAACACCACTAGGCAGGAACTGAGGAAGCACTTTCTGCATTTATTTATTTATAGAAACATATTCTGTAAAAGGCCACAGAATCCTGCCCTGTTTGTTTGTTTTGGACGAAAAGCAGCTTGGAGTTGATCTATGCCCAGTCACTTTCAGCCTCCCTGAAATTTTGACCAAAACAGACTTTTGTTTTGTGTGAATATGTGTGTCTGGAGATGAACTTGGCTTGGTGGCAGATCATCTGCTTGGCATGCAGAAGGTCCCAGGTTCAATCTCCAGTTAAAGACTAGGTAGTAGATAATGTGAAAGACCTCCACCTAAAACCCAGGAGAGCCACTGCCAGTTTGAGTAGACAGTACTGACCTTGATGGACCAGTGGTCTGATTCAGTAGAAGGCAGCTTCATGTGTTCAATTTATTTCTGTTTCGGTTGATCAAAAACCTCAATGGATACCTCTATTGATAAAATAACTCTGTGGGGTACTATTTGGGGGGGAAGTAATTCATGAATTGTATCTGATATTGCCTTTCTGAAATGCAATACATACTCCTACTTAAAATTAAAATTGAGATTGAATTTAGAAAAGTACAAGAAGCGAGACCCATAGGGTTGCCAAATGGCACTTACCCTTGTGGCGGGGGACTCCAGCCCGGCTCCCGGCATGTGCGTGTGCGTCACAAGGAAGTGAAGTCATGACGCCGGGCACGCTGGGCGGGGCCACAGCCATTTGAGGGGAAAACTCTATGTTTTCCCCTCAAATGGCTGTGGACATAGCAAACAAACTA
>NW_015172032.1:0-11649 GCF_001447785.1 Gekko japonicus | reverse complement strand
CCGATTCCCCCCCCCGCAAGCACCAGTGGTGAGGCCTGAGCACCTCCCAGCTGCTGGGCCTGACAATCTCCCCCCCGATTCCCCCCCCGGCACCGTCGGCGAGGTCTGAGCGCCTCCCAGCCGCCGGCCCGCCACAGAGTTCCCAGAGCGTTCTCTGCACATGAGCAGGGAACGCTCTTACTTTTGGGGGGGGGATTTAAATATCCCCCGTACAGTTTTTAAAACTTTTTAGATTTTTCTGCACTCCTGGGGACTGCCCCAAGTGTGCAGGAAAATGTGCTCCCAAAGTGCCCCCGATGTGCAGATTTAGATATCCGCACATGGGGGGGGGGCACCTTGGCTATTAGATATATAGATTTCAAGAGCAGTGTCACAGCTTCTGAGATCTTGGTCCTTAAAGCACTGAGCATATGTCAAATGTTCTCTAATTCTGCAGCCAGGTTTGAAAATAGACATCTCATCTGAGGTACGTAAGTAAATGTATTATTTATTGATACAGTGTGTGATCCTTTACAAAGTACGATCAGATGCAAGGCCCCTGCCCTGAGGAGTTTACACTGCTGAAAGATACATATGATCAAACATCCATGTTGGTGTTTGGTACCCTTTTAGTTCCCATAGTTCCTTTCTCTTCTTGGTACCATTTTCCTCCAGTTTTTTTTTTGTTGTTTTTTTGCTTCACAGTTTTCAGCCAAGTTTCCCCACACTGCCATGGAGTCCAATCAACTGTAGTGATTGACCATGATATCTTCACATCACAGCAGTGTCATAACATCATCAAGAAAAGCACGTAAGTTGCTACAGACCAAGGAACATGTTCACTCGTAGTGTTAGCAAACAAGGCAAAATCTGTGAGGCCAGAGAAGATGAAGAAAAACTAGAAGAAAAATACCCATCAAAACTAAATGAATGACTTTGAAATGGCATGTGAGGAGTGAGGAAATCACCAAAAATGCGATGTGCCTTTCTACTCAGATGAAAACGAACACAAAACAAGGTAAACAGTTTAAGCGCAGTCTTACCAAAACAGCTGTTCAATGGAAACAGCCCAGGTGCAGAGCTATCAATTCTACCATAATTCAGGAGCAGGAATTGTTGTGTCTGTTCCAAAAGGTAATCAGCTTGGGTGATCATGCCATGCAGGAGCTGAACCAGGAGCTCAGACAGAATTCTCATTTTGTAATTTTCTCTACAGGAATTTTAACAGCTCAGCAGCCAGCCCTTTTACTCACTTTCCAAGCACCATAAAAAAAAGCTGATGATATCAAAATAACTGCAACGCACACAAATAAAGATGAGCCTGGCTCTCTAAATTAATCAGATCTTGGGGTTTTCTTTTTCCTCCTGGTATTTCCGCAGCCTGAGAGATGTGCAGAGCACTTGCAGCTACAATACCATTTCTAAATACCTCATTATGTAGGCTGTATTCAGAGAAACCCCTTTAGTTTCTTGTGCAAAAAGGGGGTCCCTAAAAGAGAAACCCTAGCCTTTTTGCTTAGCTGATACTGTCTCTCGTAGCAATGTGCTGCTCCTATATATGGGCAGAACAGGACAGGGGACTTGAAGGCTTAAATATAATTAGGCAGGAATAGCACAGATTGCTGAAATGCCAAGGCTGGGGTGCAGGGAACCCTAAGGTTCCCTTGGAAGCTTATCAGGGGTTCCTCAGCAAGGACCTCAGTGTCGGTGGACACACGTGAGCACACAAAACTACCTTATAATGAGTCAGGGCACTGGTCTATCAGTGTCAGTATTGTTTACTCTGACTGGGCGTGGCTCCCCAGGATCTTAGGTGGAGGTCTTGCACATCATCTGCTACTTGGTTTCTTTAACTGGAGATGCTGGGGACTGAACCTGGGACCTTCTAACATGCAAAGCAGAAGCTTTACTACTGAGAACCATCCTTTCTTGAAAAGATACCAGCTCTCTGCTACTCCCCTTGCCCTGCAGCTATGGATGCCAGGTCCGGGTTAGGAAATACCTGGAGATTTGGGGAGTGGAGCCTGAAGAGGATGGGGTTCGAGGTAAGGAGGGACTTCAATGGGGTATAACGCCATAGAGTCCATCTTCCAAAGCGGCCATTTTCTCCAAGTGAACTGAGCAGAGGTCCATCAGTGGCTATTAGCCACAAGGTATAGATAGCAACTCTCAGTCTGGGGCAAGTGATGCTCTGTATTCTTGGTGCTGGGGGGGCACAGTGGGAGGGCTTCTGGTATCCTGGCCCCACTGCTGGACCTCCTGATGGCACCTGGTATTTTTGGCCACTGTGTGACGGAGTGTTGGACTGGATGGGCCATTGGCCTGATCCAACATTGGCTTCTCTTATGTTCTTATGATCTCTGTCACCTGGCGATCCGTTGTAATGGCAGGAGATCTCCAGCCACCACCTGGAAGTTGACAACCTTACCTGCAACCCAAAGTTGTACAGGAGAGCTGAGTGGGTTCCAGGACACAATGCACTTTCACACGTGCTGAATAAATGCCCTTTCAACCCACTTTCAATGTACTTTTAGCTATCATTTACAAGTGGATCTTGCCGTTTTACACAGTAAAATCCAGTTGCAAAGTGCACTGAAAACCAATCGACGGTGTATTATTCAGAATGTGCAAAAGTGCCTTACACAGTGGGGCTGGGAGGCCCAACATAAACTCAGCATCTGCTCTATGACATATCCCAGAATCCTTTGCAGCCCACGAAAATTCCTTTGCAGAGGCTCGGGGTTCCTCAGCCGCCATCACACTTGAGTTAGAAAGAGCTTCCTGAAGCTCGACACATCTAACTAGCCTCAGACATCTTTCATACCATCCCTTCCAAAATTTATTTCATTATTGTATTCAATTTAACTTTGCAATGTTGTCATGCACGTTTTTGAAGGGAGAAAGGCCTGAGATGGTGGGGCAGGCCATGTGGATCTTGATGGAGAGAGACGGATTCGAAACCCTCTCAAAGTTGCTGTCTATCAGGACATTTTTTCATGTTTTGAACATGTTTCTGCTGCTTTAATTAAGAACATAATGAAGTGTTAATTGGGTGGGAAAGACAAGGAATACAAATGCCATTGGCAGGCAATCTCTTGCCTTGTTTTTTTTGTCTTCCAAGTCTGAATAGCACAGGTGGCCTTTCACAGATGGGACCAGTTCTAAGATCTGTCACTCATTAAGGAGGGTGACCAAGAAGGGATGGCATAGTTATTAAAATGGAGGCAGAGCATGACAAGGAGTTTAAAAGTGTTTTTTAAATTAAAAAAAAGGTGTGAGACGTACTTCATGGTTTGTCTCCACTGTGCGTTTCAAAGAAGGCTTGGGGGGGGGGGGGCAGAGCACCAGACAGCCACAGTTGAGCAACTCGAAGATCCAGAGATTTCACGAAGGAAGATATAAGCTCCAGCCTTCTGAAATCAATGGGACCTAACAGTGCTTAACTTTGGCTGGATCAATGCTAGTGTCAAAAACATTTTTCTCTAGGGTGACATGCAAAGCTAGAAATATAGCAACAGACAGAAGTTCCCATCATGTATGCCCTTTAAAGGAAGAGGCATGGGAGAAAAATCATGTTTTCTACCAGGGGATATATTTTATGCATGGTTGCCAGCTATCTCAAGGGGGGTGGGATGTTATTTGCTTCCAAGCCATGAAAAAGCCTCAAACGGCTCATTTCTATACATTAAGACTCTGTTGAAGGGGCAAGACGTTTTTCTCCAGGCCTGTTGGCAACCCTGATTTTCTGCATGGGTGGGCATTCCAGCTACTCCATTAAGTAGATTTGTTAATTAGTTAAATGTCTGGCCTCAGAATGCAATGCACCAGGCCACCTCCATCATGTCTTCCCTACAAATTATGCAGACATTTAAGAACGGATCACAGAACCCACCCCGGCCCCTCTTCAGTCTGTGGAAGCAATCATAAGCAGGTCTACTTGGACGCATGTCTCACCAAGCTCAGTAGGACTGACTCCCAGGTAAGCGTGCCTAGGACTGCAGTCCTTGTGTTTCAATGCCCCGTCAAACAAGTACCCATTTAGCTCTACTGAGCTCAAAGGTACCTCTTCCCCACCCTTCATGCCTGTCTGAATTCAACCCTGCAGGTTTGTTTTACAGTCAAAGTCTTGTTCGACTTCAAAAGCAAATACTTTTCCAAATATTTTTCTGTCCAACTTTCAAAAGCAAACTTCCATCCACTAAACACAAACCAACAAAGGTTTTGTAAAGAGAGTTACAGGGAAAGAATTGGAAGATCTCTCTTGCGGTAACTTCTCCCGAGAGACCAAGGGGACTTGGAGTGTGGGTTGTTCAAGCAGCAACACACTGTGGCCCCCCCACCTTGAGGAAGGACCTGCCTGAGGAGGTCAGGAATGCTCCCACACTGCTGTCATTCTGCAAACTATGAAAAAAAACCCAACCGTTCAGAAGGGCATTTTTGTAGAGGGAACAGTTTAAGAGATCGGTTCAGGAAGCCACTTTTATAAACTGGGCAGGACTGCAGTCTACTTTATGGTAGGTATTTTCTATCTGCTGTAGGTATTGTCCTGCTCTTACCGCATGGCTTTCCACTTCTGTAATTCCATTTTCTGCATCGTGTGACATAGTCATGGCTGATACTTGTTTGCACTCTTTCTAACTGTATTACTTATTAGATCTCGCACGCTATTTGACGGCGCTATTTTACACTGTGCAATCCACCCGGAATCTCAGTAAGGAAAATGGAATTTAAATAAAACAAACAAAATCACCTTTCCACACGTACAAAACTCATTTAGAAACCAGGTGAAGCATTAAAAGCATTTTGAGATGTAACACTGGAGCATGGTGCCCAAAGAACAGAAAAAAACATTCCCGAAGTAGCCCTTTGGAGCCCAGCTACTGTAAGGTATAAACTCACAGAGTTGGAAGGGACCTCCAGGGTCATCTAGTCCAACCCCCTGCACAATGCAGGAAATTCACAAATACCTCCACCCCCACCCCAATGACCCCTGTTCCATGCCCAGATGGGGGTGGGGGAACCTCCAGGATCTCTGGCCAAACTGGCCTGGAGAACAATTGCTTCCTGACCCCAAAGTGGCAATCAGCATTTCCCTGGGCATGTAAGAAAGGGCCACGAGAACTAAGAACTGATGCCACCCTTCCTGTCCTCCCTTCTCGTAATCTGTCTATGTTCACCAAATCAGCAGTGCTGTCAGATGGCCATCTAGCCTCTGTTTGAAAACCTTCAAAGAAAGAGAACCCACCACCTCCCGAGGAAGCCTGTTCCGCTGAGGAACTGCTCTGACAACCGATCTCATAACTCTATAGTTATATATAATCCATTTTCACAATGTTGCTGTGAGAAATAGTAACATGGGTGTCTGGATCCAAAGCACCACCTTAGGCGAGCCCATGAAGCTTATATGCCCTGTGGTATTTTTTGACACTTTTTCTTTGAACAGCAGACTTTCCTATTACACTTCAGAAACAGCAACCCGACACACCCTTAGGTACATGAAACTAAGTGCATGCATCATTGGCTTCTTGCATGTGTGCGTAAACGGCTGTCAAGTACTTGGGTTCTGGATTGTGGCCAGGCAGACTGGTGGAAGAAAGTGCTGTCAAGTTCCAGCCAATTTATCCTGACCCCATGGGGTTCTCAAGGCGAGAGAAGAGGTGGTTTGACGTTGCCTGCTGCTGCGTAGCAACCCTGGTGGTCTCCCATCCAAGTATTAACCAGGGCTGACCCTGCTTAGCTTCTAATATCTGACAAGATCGGGCTAGCCTGGGCCATCTAGGTCAGGGCAGAGTCTTCCACAGGACCATAAAATTCTGTGAAGTACTAAAGGATCACTATAGAAATAACAAATAACATGAAGACAGCATCAGTACAAAGTAAGGGACGACTATATGGAAAAAGCTTTAAACTATGGCCCTGGACACGAGGTGTCCGGGAAATCTAGACCAGAAGTTTCAATGGACATGAAACTCCACGCAAGTGGACTGCCTACTCCAATGGAAATGCAAGGCTGGCACTACAGAACCCACCCATTAATTCTGAATGTTATTTTATTTATTTATTTATTTAATGCGATTTCTATCCCATCTTGCCTGACAAGCAGGCTCAAGGCGGCGTACAATAATAATGTACAATAAAAACAGATAAAATTCTAAGAATAGAATATAAAGTGCAGATTAAACACAAACGATAAAGTGCAGATGGCGATCGTTGTAGTTGGCCCCGTATGACTAGACCAGTATCCCAAAGAAAGTGCCAGTAATAGTGCCGAGCCTCTGCAAAGGATTTACAATACTGGATGCACTCCAGACCCCAGTGAAGTCTTTGACAGAACCACGCACTGCACACAAAAAATTGCTAATGAACCCCAGTAAATTCTGCAACAGAACCATGCACTGCACACAAAGAAATCACTAATGAATCTACTCACATAATGTGCTTATTTTAACTGTCTTCTCTATAGGTACCAAATGAAAGTTGGTTATTGTCTCTACCTGCAGGACTCCCTACTCCCTTACGAACCTGCCGAAACACTACAGTAATCTTCCGAGATCAGGCGGGTGGCAACTGGGAGAGGGCCTTCTAAGTCATGGCACCAAAACTCTGGATTCCCCTCCCCGGGAGTCTCCTCCATCCCCTTCTGCTGCCATCTTCTGCCATCATCTTCCACCAGCCGGTGAAGACGTTTTTGTTTTGTTTTGCATTCCCTCCTTTGTGACCCATGTTTTACCTGTTGTTTGTATATCTGTTTATGTATTTCAGCTTTGTTTTTGTTTTAATGGTGTATGCTTTTGTGTGGGCAAGTTGGTTTGAAAACAGTTTTAATATGCGATTGTTTTGTGTGTGTTTAAATATGTCAGCTGCCTTGGTGGCGCTTGTGAGGGCAGACAGCTGGGATATACATTTTGTAAAATAAAATAAAAAATAGATCTGGGGTAGGTGGTAGCTTCCAGATCAAGGCTGAGCCAGCATGGTGTAGTGGTCACAGTGTCAGACTAGGATTTGGGAATCCCGAATTCAAGTCTTCATTCTGCCATAGAAGTCTCCAATCAGTCACACCTCTCTTTCACCCTAACCTGGCTATGAGGATAAAATGGAGGAATGCAGAATGATGTTGTGGTCCATTTTGGGTCCCAGCTGGGGAGAAAAGCAGTGCATGAAAATCTGAGTAAGGTTCTGGAGGACAATGCACTAGGAGCTGGAGCTAGGACCGTAGCAAGTACTACTGAACAGCTGACAAGGCAAAGGTAACCTGCAGGGCTCCTAGGACACATGCTAGGCCTGACCAATACAGAGGCTTCAAACCACCAGCTAATCACAGGGGCTCATTTTCACACCCCTCTCAACTTCTGCATCACAATCCATGGTAGGTCTCAGCTACAGTCCCTGGTCCAGAAATTTTTTATTTTGCTGTCAAGTCGCAGCTGTCTTATGGTGACCCCGGAAGGTTTTCAAGGCAAGAGACATTCAGAGGTGGTTGGCCATTGCCTGCCTCTGAGTAAAGACCTTGGACTTCCTTAATGGTCCCCATCCAAATACTGACCAGGGGTGACCCTGCTTAGCTTCTGAGATCTGATGAGATTTAGCGATGGGCACGAACCTACCCACGACTCTTAATTTGAGACTAAAATCACCTGGGTTGTGGTTCCCGAGCTGAGGTCCATGTGATCTTACCTCGGCGACCCTCCTATGACCCTCCACATAGTTTTTGGAGGTTCGGGTGTCTCATGGTGGGGCATGTCAGCTGCATCCAAGGCAGACACACTGTCACTGATCAATTACGACTCTCAAAACAACAGGAGGGGGTGGACTTCTGCAGCCCTGGAAACACCAATAGCAGCCCTGCACAGCTCAACAGGCAGCACTGGCTGCCAATAAGAGAGCTCCCATTCTGCTGTAGGGAAGCAGAATGATATATACCCCTAGCTCACATGCACCCATTGGTTTCTGTTGGCAGAAACCGAGAGGGAAGGGAACTGGAAGGTCCTTTTTGCACTTGGATCTCATCCCTGGTTTTATCAGAGTTCAACTTGCGACACAATACCTTGCATTTATCCCTGGTTACAACAGCGTCTGTTTATCCCAGGACAAGTGTGGGGCAAAACCGGGGTGACCTCAATGTAATGTGGAAACAAAAAAAATACCTCGAGATAATTACAAGGGTGAACTCGAGTGTGGTGTAGAATGTAAAAATACCCCGAGATAACTACAGGGGTGAACTCGAGTGTAGTGTAGAATGTAAGTTCGGGGACAGGGTTGAACCAGGATTTAAGGTCCAGTGCAGAATCACCTGAAGTCATTCCTCCGGTGAACAGCGGGGTTTGGGATGCTTGCTGCTTACTCAGGGCTCTGTGGCACCTGTCCTTCTGCTCATGCTGAGCAGAGGGGCTTCGCTTCATTGGTTCGTCGACTGAGGACACCCCCCTATGGGTTTGTGACTACTGGATCTGGCTGGCTGGGACTGTGAGAGGTGGAGTGGACTCAGGGCTCTGAGCCACCTGTCTCTCTGCTCACGCTGGGCAGAGAGGCTTAGCTGCTGGTTGCCTTGCCAGAACCCCCCCCCCCCCAATGCTTATTTCTGATCATCTCTCCCCGGCTGGGGTTGTGTTTGGTGCTGTGCTCTGCCTCTGAGGCACCTGTCCTCCTGCTCACACCAAGCAGAGGGGCTTAGCTTCATGGGTTTGTCGACTGAGGACCCCCCTCCCAATTTGGTGCTTACTCAGGGCTTTGAGGAACCTTTTGGTTCCTCAGCTGAGAACCCACCCACCCCAATCGGGCTTTGTGACTAGCTCTGGCTGGCTGGCTGGCTGGCTGACACACTCCTCCTGAACCTGTAGCTGTGATTTCCCCAGGGAGCACTTTCCTGGGGGCACCTGCTTTGCAAGGCCAGTACTTGTCCCCCCCCCACACCCAATCCTCATCAAACTTGGAGGGCAGGTAGAGGGGCATCCCGGGGAAGTCCTCTAAGAGTTTGATGCCTCTAGCTTCCAGGGGATCCATTCAACACACTCCTGAACCTGCAGCTGTGATTTCCCCAGAGAGCACTTTCCTGGGGCCACCTGTTTTGGGGGGCTGTAACTCACCACCCCTAAATCCAACCCTCACCAAACATGGAAGGCAGGTAGAGGAGAGTCAGCTGGAGACTTGCTGTGAGTTTGGCATCTCTAGCCAACAGGGGGGATGTTCTACTGCATCACGAACCCCATGAAACAAATTGGCTCAGTAAACATGAAGGTTCATGGTTCGTGTGGCCCCACGAACTGAAACGAACCTCAATTTTCCCAGTTCCTACCCATCCCTAGATGAGATCGGGCTAGCCTGGGCTATCCAGGTCAGGAACAGAAACTTACAGATGTCATTTCTGTCTCCTCACAAAAAAGAGTCAGCTAGATCAGATCACCAAGGTCATTGTCTCCTTTCTATTGGAGGTGACAGAAGTTGGATTGGCAAATCCATCTTCTCCCTGGGGATGACGTAACTGTCCACGGGACTCATGTGCATATCAGTTATCGTACCAGCCTGACAATTTCTAAAGAATCAAGGACAGACAGAATATAGTGTATCGTTTGGAATGAGTTTCAGGTTGCAGACCCATCAGGTCATTTTACACCCTCAAATGCATTTAGCTTTTCCAAAAATAAAAATGTGAAGAAGAAAATGGTACTCTGCAACATAGAAGAGGACGTGTTGCAACTTCAATTACCATCTTCCATGGGTTGGTTTATCCTAAATTTCCAGCTCTAAGCTCGCTCGATTTAACAATGAACTACCACTGGAATTCCTCATGGAAGCAGTTCCGGCAGTAGACTGCTTGCACAACAGAGCCAAAAGCTTTGCGACGAAGCTTGTGCACAGATGCAAGCTGTTATCTTTGCCTCTCTGTGTCCTCCCTTCTCCCTGTATGTTGTCTCTAACACTGCCAACATTTAGAGCACGGTTCTGGGGGGGGCCTTGTCACTCTGGAAAGGGCTTTGTACACTGATGGCCAGATGTAAATCATCTGCCTCCTCTTTGTGAAGATATCAGCTCAGGTCTGCATCAGTGTCTGCCCCCTTCTCGCCTTCCTCCCATTTCTTTAGCTCTGTTCATCAAGATTAATCTTTTTTTTCTTCTCTCGCCCAGAATTTCACTTGCTCTTTATAATCCTCTCCGCTCTTCTTTTGCTAAAAGGTCAGCTTGGCTTTAGCAGCTTAACTTTCACTAGAAGGGTAGATTTATTATCTTAGATATAAAAAGCAACAATGCCAAGATTAAGCCAGTCCCCCCCCCCCAAGATTATCAACTCTGTCAAACCTCCGATGCACAAAACAACTAAAACCAATTCTGTTCAGAACAATACTCCACATGTGTGCCAGTCTATGTTTTCCTATGATCCGTCAAGGGAACTTTGATGGACAGTGGATAGTGTTACCATAAGGCTGTAGTTTACTTTTACAGTGTTGACGTTTCAGTTTAGCAACAGGTTGACCAGTCCTTAGCTAAGCATTTTCTCGAAAATAATACCTAACAAGGAAGGAAATATTGTTATCCATAAGGTCTCTTCATGATCAATTTTGTCCAGCTGGGGAGAAAAAAAAGAAGCTTAAGCTGCATTTGCTGGCAAGCGTAATGCACTGAATACTCATACTGTAAGGAAAAAATCAGGAGAGAGAAATTACCAAGAAATAGTTTGCATATACGTATGTACAGGAAACCGGGGGGAGAGGGGGATGTGCAGTTTGGCTTAATAGCTGTTTTGTGTGGCAGTCCCACAAATTAAATCAGCACAGTACTCAACCTCACGATAATACAGCATGATCAGATTACCATTCTTCATTCCTTAATTACAGTGGACATCGACACTGATCACTGCGGTGTGATTAAATTACTGCTTCCCTCTCTCGTCAGTCCCCATGTGCTTGCTCATCAT
The DNA here is from genome assembly GCF_001447785.1 of Gekko japonicus. NCBI lineage: Eukaryota > Metazoa > Chordata > Lepidosauria > Squamata > Gekkonidae > Gekko > Gekko japonicus. Next base: position 761 of record NW_015172032.1, on the reverse strand, counting down.
TTTCTTAAGGTGTTTCAGGGCTAAAATTCATTCTCTTCTAAGTGTACACAGGAGGGAGGGGGAGACTTAATATACAGTACTTGGCAGTTCCGCTCACCGCTCTGTTGCTGTCCCATCAGTTTGAAAAACACAGCTACGTTAGAGCAGTATAAAATGATAAAAATGTAAAATATTCTACAATGTCGGGGGGGGGGGAGATGAGATCCCCACAGGATTTAAGGTCAGATGGGAGATGATTAAGGAAGTCCAGGGTCACCGTGCAGAGAAAGGCAATGGCAAACTGCCCTGTTCTCCAATATATTTCCACTTCAGCGTCTCCTCCTCTGGTTGTTGCTTTGTTGTCACCCTTTTACTTTCACTGCTGTTTCTTACCCTTTCCTGGAATGTCCACATGGGAGGTCCCTGCCCAATCAGGAATCATGTAGTGAAAGGGATGAAATCATAACCCAACCTCTGGCGTGATGATGTCACCATTATGTCGTTAAATAAAATCATGCGGGTCAACACTACCAATTGGATTTGGCCTAAATTATGACAGTATTCAAGGCAAAGGAGTATAAGAATTGAGAGTGAGAATAATTTCATCAAGTAAGAGACCATTTTTGCATGGAAAGCTGGAAAAATATCCTTGAAAAGGATGAGGCATTTTTCAGCACTGCCGCTGCTCATCACAAATTGTGAGCAGATTCTCTGCTCTGCTCCTAATGGACTATTTATGCCTAAACAATCATGAGTAAGTTAAGAACATAAGAACATAAGAG
>NW_015172031.1:1016308-1020596 GCF_001447785.1 Gekko japonicus | reverse complement strand
GTGTGCTCCATTGTTTGGCTGTGGGTCCTTACATTCTGTTAGGAATCTCATCGCCCTTACTGTTAGACTCTCTCACAATGAGATGAGCGGGGAAGAGGACAAACCCATACCCACAACGATGGGGGGGAGACCCCCACTACCCAGTCTGAGGTACTGGTGATGACTACCCCACCCCTGATGGCTCCTTCAACAACCGTGGGCACTGGGACTATCCTGAAGATGGTGTCAGCCCACATCTTCTTGACACCAAAGGGGCCAAGGCAGCAGGGAGGTCTGCTGTATTAACCCAGACCATTACGGTGGGGCCAGTTTAACCCAGATTTGACAGAGGAAACATATGTCCTGACCAAGGGCCCTCGGAGAGACAGTCAGTTCGATGCCGGGCTGCTGGGTGATTCTAGTTTCCTACCATATGGGGCGACGTCGGAAGCTGTGACCCAAGCGTTATTGATGGGCTGCATGAAAGAGTGCAGTGGACGCCAGTCCCCAGAGGAGGAAGAGCTCGGTCTGGACGAGCGGATTGCAGAGGTGGAACAGGCTCAGCGCCAAATGATGCAAGACTTTTAGGAGGTGATCTTGGGTATCCCAGATATGGTAATCTGGGTGTTATGAGCAGAACGGGAAGCACAACAGCAAGCACCGACCCTCCCCCCTCAGGGTCCACCTCAGGGACCACCTGTACCTCTGGTACTGGGACAGCCAGTGGGCTGGGGGGCAGTGCCTGACCCAGAAGGGGGCAGCCCTGCCCCAGTGCCCCGACTGGGAAGCCCCAGGGGACAGGTCCTCCACCATCCCAAAGAGCTGATCAAGGCAGTGTTTGCTGGAGACCCAGAGGATTTGTCTTACTTTGTATTCAGAGTAATGGACTTTGTGGAGAAGTGGGGCCACCTGTTCCCAGATGACAGCAGCCGTGTGGATGTGATTGTGGCTCAGTTGCATGGAGCTGCTGCAGTGTGGTACGTAAGCCTCCACAACTCCTGGGGTTCAGAGTTGATTAATGTGAATGCTTTTATGTGGGCATTGCGTGCCCAGTTCGAGGATCGGAATGCCGGCCTGAAGGCCAAGGCTTTCCTCCATACCCTGAAACAAGGAAAGCGCTCGGTGTGGGAATATTCGAATTTAAATTCCATGCTGCCAAGATTCACAATTGGCAGGACCAAGTCCTGGCCAAATTGTACCGTGTGGGGCTGAACCCCGAGATCCGCGAAATAGTCTTACGCTCCATGAATCCGGTATCACTCTTGGCGTGGATGCAGGAGGCAGAGAGCGCAGAAGGCCACCTGAACACCCTGCGGTTGGATATTGCGGCGGCTGGAGGAAAACATCCCCTGGTCCCAGCGCAGTAGGGGAAACCGGTGAGACAACCTGAAATGCTCCAAGACCAACGCTTAAAGCATGGGTTGTGCCTCCAGTGTGGGGAATGTGGCCACTTTGCCGCCAACTGCAGTGGACCAGAGAAAAGGAAACCGGGGAAACCCAAGCCGCCCAAGTCACGTGGGGAGACTCCCATGAAGAAACCGTCGGGCAAGCCGAAATTTGCTAAGGCTCTCCAAGTAGCCCTGCTGGAAGCCGAAGAAGACACCAGTGAGTAGGAGGACACTGTAAGTGGCACAAAGCAGCAGGACCTGATCCCGGAGGTGCCTTATGTGGTGAGCAGCTACCCCCATTTTTCGTGACTGTGACTCTCTTGAATCCGAACATGGGGACCCATATCAGAGTGCGAGGCCTCATTGACTTGGGGTGTGGGAGGGACCTTATTAATCCATCCCTGGTCTCTGGGCTAGAAGCCGCGGTAGTGCAGTTGCCGGATCCGTTAATATTCACCCAAATGGATGGATCCTCCATGAAGGAGCTGTGTGGATTTGAGACTGTGCCGCTACAACTAGGGGCGGGGGATCACTTGGAAGAACGTTTGTTCATGATCACCCCGGCAGCGCGGTTCCTGCTAGTGCTGGGGAGCCCCACGCTACATGGGCATGATCCTTACATTCTTTGGGATGAGGGGAAAGTACTATACATCTCCCCACGGTGTAAGACTCACACCTGGGACCCACAGTGGGGCCCCAAATCTGAGCCTGAAACCCCTCGGGCTTGCCTAGCGCAAGAAGAATTGGTTTCCATTCCCCTGGAGTATCAAGACTTGGCTAGGGTGTTTGAAGAAGAAAAAGCGGACGAACTCCCACCCCATAGACATTCAGACTGTAGCATTGAGTTATTGCCAGGGCATAAATTACCCAAGGGCAGGATTTATGCGATGGGTCTGGCCGAGAAGGATGAACTCCATAAATTTATTGACAAGAATTTAGCCAGAGGGGTCATCAGACTGGCTTCCTTCCTGTTTGCCTCTCCGGTGCTTTTCCCCAAAAAGAAGGACGGGGGGTTGCGGTTGTGCACTGACTATCGAGGTTTGAATGTGGTGTTATCTACCAATGCTTACCCCATGCAACTCATTAAAGACTTGTTGGCCGAGGCATCTAAAGGGAAAATCTTTTCCAAATTAGACCTCTGCGATGCCTACTTCCAAGTGCACATTAAAGAGGGGGATGAACACAAGACTGCCTTAACACCCCCCCCCCCCCCTGGGCCAATTTGAATATAGGGTGATGTCATTAGTCTCCAGGGCGCTCTGGGAGTTTTCATGAACTTGATCAATGAGGTGTTACACAAGCATTTGTTCAAAGGGGCCCTGGTCTATTTAGCAGGAAGAGGCGTGTCGACTCGCTCGTTCCCACTCTCGAATCGGAGCCAGCCTCACACGGGGCACCAAATTCTGTTACGCCAAATGCTTTATCTACAGCAGATGGCTAACTATATTTTAACGTGAGTCCTGGCCAGCTATAGCAAGGTTGTGTCTACCGATGGAGACCCAGTAATTGAGACCACACGGGTGTTTTTCCAAAACAAAATAATCTTTTTACTGAAGGGTTTCAAGTTCACATACACACAAAATGATCAGTCTCACAATACATACCTTCAAGGTTCCTTTAGATATACAGAAAGAAATCAAAATAGATTATCAGTTACTTGGAGGTAGGTAGGCACATTTCGGTTTATACTCACCTGCTTCCAGAAGTCTTGTCTTGTTGCAATGGAAGATTGGAGGATAAGGGAAGGGTTCATAGGGGTAGTTACTAAATCACACTGCCAGAACCAGCTAGCTAGTGTGTGTGTGTCTGTGGATGTCTTTGGCTGCACACCCCAAAGAGATCCAGCAAGAACAAAGAGTTTTAAAGCAAGAAGGGGGGGTAGGAGGATGTCTGGCCAGCCTGCAGCATGGTCTTGCGTTGATGGTAAAAGGTGGCTGGCCTGGCTCTTAAAGCATGGTCCTTGCGTTATATAGTTGAATCTCCAGGTGGGTGGCACCTTGCCCTCCTGTAATCCCACCTACTTACAAGTCCATCCCATGAACTACCTGATAGGTGATTGTAAAAATGGGCTGGTGTTCTATGGGTTGGGCCAATATTTGAAATACTATACTCTATCACATAGAATACCATTTGGCTAGGTGCGAAGTCACTTCTTTGGTGTAGTGGTTAAGTGCGCGGACTCTAATCTGGGAGAACCGGGTTTGATTCCCCACTCCTCCACTTGCACCTGGCTGGATGACCTTGGGCAAGCCATAACTCAGCCCCACCTACCTCACAGGGTGTCTGTTGTGGGGAGGGGAAGGGAAAGGAGTTTGTAAGCCGCTCTGGCCAATTTAGTCTGAGACAACCCCCACTGTATCTTAATCACCCCCTTCTGGCTGAGACAGATTTGACTTCAAGTCCTACTACTGAGTTCAAGGGGCATATTTATCCATCTAACTCAGGTTCCAGACCTATTTAGTGTACAGGGTACTTCTCACCCAGAATGGAGAAGCTGCACCTAACGACCTGGTTGCTAAGTCCAGAGAACAAACCTTCTCTGAGCCAGTGAGGATAGTTCTTATCAGTGCTTGCAGACCTTCAACTAGGCTTTTGTATTCTTACAAATGGAAGCATTTCACCCTTTGGCTGGAGGACAATAAATTCTCCCCTGCTAACTGTCCCTGTTACTGGTTTTTGAATATTCGCAATCGTTAAAAGTTCAGGTTTATCAGTATCTTCTGTTAAAGTCCACTTAGCAGCAATCTCTGCCTTTTATGCTCCAATAGAAGGGAAGTCTGTCTTCTCACATGAGGTGTCGAAGAGGTTTCTCAAAGGCCTCAACAATCTGTACCCTCCTAGGACACCCATTGTACCTCAGTGGTCCCTGTCCCTAGTACTAACCCATTTAATGCAATCTTCCTTTGAGCCTTTAGCTACCT
>NW_015172031.1:1008423-1016252 GCF_001447785.1 Gekko japonicus | reverse complement strand
TTGTGAAAGGCTCCAGGCCAGAGAGCTTTTGAGGGATAGCCTCTTCGACAGCTTGCTGCCAGAGAATTGAGGCTTCTCTCCACTCTGATGGTCCTGCTGATGAGTGGCCTTTGGGCATAAGCTAACCCGACCGGGACAAGCGGGGGAGATCAAGCAGAACGATTGATGTGAGCAAGGTCAGGAATGTGACCAACAATGAACGTGAGTTCTAAGTAAACGAACTTTGATAAACGGTACCCCACCCTGGAAAAAGCGGGGCGCAAAGAGGGATGCCTCTGAAGCGCAGGGACAGATAAATCACAACAAAGGGGGAGTGGGAGGAAAAAGACAGTGTGTGTATTTTAAGAGTCTTACTTGAGTGCAAAAAGCAAATTGACGAGTACTTCGAGCCCGGGAGAAGCGGTCTGAAAGTGTAAACAAAGTTGAAAAATGGTGACGCCTCGAGGAAAGTTTAAAGCCAAGCCGGGAAGCCAGAGTCCGAGGCCCGACGAGGGAGCTGACGTCATGTTAGCGGATATGCTCAAGCCAGTGCTGAATCAGCTCGATGGTATTAACCAGCAACTGACCTCGTTAAATCAAAACTTCGCTTTACAACAGCATCAGCTGGCAGAAACGGGGAAAAAGTGGAGCTGGTGGCTAAGAAAGTTATAGAGATGGACACCTCAAGCAAGAAGATTAAGAAAAGAATGGGTGAAGTTGAAACGAAACAAAATCTCCAAGAAAATCGTTTGTTGCAGCTGCAAATGGAAAAGGCGAATATGATTCTCAGGTTCCAGGGCGTTCCTGAGACAGAAAAAGAAGATTTGAAAAAGACTCTGGGTGAGATTATAGCTCCAGTGACAGGCTTGCTAGCGGAGGAAATAATAAAAGATATGGAGACAGCCTACAGGGCATACTCGAACTATATTTTAAAAAATAGCCTGCCTGGAGAGATTGTGGTGAGATTTGCAAGAAGACAGACCAGAGATGCCATACTAAAGGCAACTTCAGCAACTCCACTGGAAGTTGGGAATACAATTATTAAGACTTTGAAATTCGTCAGAAGAGAAAGAGCTATAAGGATTTAATTCTCTCCTTCAAACAAACAGAGTACAGTACAGGTGGGGGATCGCTGAAGGTGTCATCTTTAAAATCAACAATAGAAGGGAGAAGATAGACTCCATTTTTGTTGTTCAGTCGCACAGTCGAGTCCAACTCTTCGTGACCCCATGGACCAGCTCCCGCCAGGCCCTCCTGTCTTCTGCTGTCCTCTGAAGTTGGCTCAATTTAATATTCGTTGCATCGATGACACTGTCTAACCATCTCATCCTTTGCCATCCCCGTCTTCTTTGACCTTCAATCTTTCCCAGCATCAGGGTCTTCTCCAGGGAGTGCTCCCTTCTCAATTGGTGGCCAAAGTATTTGAGCTTCAGTTTCATTATCTGGCCTTCCAGGGAACAGTCAGGGTTGATTTCTTTTAGGACTGACTGAACCCCGACAGTCATAAAAGCATTTCCTATTTGTTATGCATGCTAATTTCTAGAAATCCAATAGAATTGTCTGCACATTTTTTCTACTAGAGCAAGGTGATAGAATGCATAATTAGCTAATGTTGGGATTCTCCAATTGGATAATCAATAATTTGGAGATGAGCCAGGGGAGAAGGCATAGTGTTTCAGTTTCTTGCTCTTTGTCCCTTCTCCTTGAAGTTTCCTCTGAGTCACAAGTTGTTTTTAGAGAAGTAACGTGTAGCCTAGAGCTAGTAAGGATGATTTATTTTACTTTTGTTCTCCAAGTACTCTTTACCTAAGCTTTAGTAAAGTTATTTTTCTAGACAAATACACATGTGTCTGGCTGCTTTAATCTAACTCTGGTATTTTTGAATCTCAATACCTAACACAATTCCCTCTCTTCCTCCTCCCCTTCTTGTCAATATTACCCCATCTCTCTTTCTCTACCCTCCTGATCTTACTTTAATGTCCATAGCAGCTGTGGTGTCTGGAAGCTGCTCCAGTCCTGGAGCAGTTCCTCAGTCACTGAGCCATACCTATTTTGGCCTTTAAGGGTGGACTCATTGGGACCAGGCCTAGCTAGGGTTGCCAGCTCCAGGTTGGGAAATTCCTGGAGATATCATGGTAAAGTATGAGGAGTGTAGGGTTTGGGGTGGGGAGGCCTCAGCATGGTGTAAAGTCTACCCTCCAAAGCAGCTGTTTTCTCTGAGAATGTTCAGCTGTAATTCTGGAGGATTTCCAGGTCCTACCTGGAGGTTGGCAACCCAAAAACTGGAAGCAAGCTCTGGGTGACTTGATACCTGCCCTGAACCCACTTGTGAGAAGGGCTGGATATAAATACAGCACCAAACAACTGGGCCACATTTTTCCTAGTTACTGGGGGGGGGAGGAGAGGGAAACTTGAAAACGAAGTGGCAGATAAAGATAGGTTGGCTACTGGGTGGGAAGGGTAGAAGCAAGCAGGAAACAGGGAGAGGCTATGGGGGCTTTCAGAAAAAGGAAAGAGGAAATATTGTGTGTGTGGGGAATTAGATGTTAAAAAACCCACTTCCCGCTTCTATCTTATAGTTCCCAGAACCTGCTTGATCAACATCTTGCATAAATGGTTTGGGAAAAGCAGTCTGGGATATGCAATATAACTTGGTGCAAAGGGCTAGTGTAGGGTTGCCAGGCACAGTCAGCCAACTGGCAGAAGGCAACAGAAGCAGAGAAAATGAGCTGAGGCAGGATATCCCCCCCCCCAAGATGTTAACACAGGCTTACGTGAGAGTGTTTTTTTTTTTTTTTTTAACACATCTGGGTTTAGGTAGTTAAGACATCTCAAATAGCACATTGGATTTAACTGGCAAGATTTAGGTTGCAGTATGATTTAGGCTGTGCAAGGACTAGCATATGCAGAAATCTTCCACTGAATCCAAGCTAATAGCCTTCATCCCAGTTCAGTGGGAATAGTATTGCCATCTAAATTGTACCAGTTAGGTCCAATGTTTAAGCAAATTCTAAAAAAAAATCCCATCAATCTGTATACTAATTTCCAAAGTCTGTTATCTGTGCAGATACTTATTTCCACCAACAGTGTTCAAAGGGGCCCTGGTCTATTTAGCAGAAAGAGGCGTGTCGACTTGCTCGTTCCCACTCTCGAATTGGAGCCAGCCTCACATGGGGCACCAAATTCTGTTACACCAAATGCTTTATCTACAGCAGATGGCTAACTATATTTTAACGTGAGTCCTGGCCAGCTATACCAAGGTTGTGTCTACCGATGGAGACCCAGTAATGGAGACCACACGGGTGTTTTTCCAAAGCAAAATAATCTTTTTACTGAAGGGTTTCAAGTTCACACACACACAAAATGATCAGTCTCACAATACATACATTCAAGGTTCCTTTAGATATACAGAAAGAAATCAAAATAGATTATCAGTTACTTGGAGGTAGGTAGGCACATTTCGGTTTATACTCGCCTGCTTCCAGAAGTCTTGTCTTGTTGCAATGGAAGACTGGAGGATAAGGGAAGGGTTCATAGGGGTTCTTACTAATTCACACTGCCAGAACCAGCTAGCTAGTGTGTGTGTGTCTGTGGATGTCTTTGGCTGCACACCCCAAAGAGATCCAGCAAGAACAAAGAGTTTTAAAGCAGGAAGGAGGGGGGAGGGTGATGTCTGGCCAGCCTGCAGCATGGTCTTGCGTTGATGGTAAAAGGTGGCTGGCCCAGCTCTTAAAGCATGGTCCTTGCGTTATATAGTTGAATCTCCAAGTGGGTGGCACCTTGCCCTCCTGTAATCCCACCTACTTACAAGTCCATCCCATGAACTACCAGATAGGTGAATGTAAAAAGGGGCTGGTGTTCTATGGGTTGGGACAATATTTGAAATACTATACTCTATCTCATGGACTACCATTTGGCTAGGTGTGAAGTTGCTTCTTCCTGTTTTTCCTTTGAAGTACAAATGAATCTTGGCTTTCCCACTCAACAGGAATCTGCTATACAGATGCAGATCTAGTCTATGCTCTACGTGGCATCTCGTCTTTGCAGTAATGGGGAATCTTCTTCTCTGAGTTGTTGTTTTCTGCTAACAAAGGCTACCATGTGCTTCTCCTTCCCATGATGCACTCTGAGCTGAATGTGTGCAAGCTACATTAACATAAAATGTAGGCAAGTGTTTCCTATGTGAACTCTGTCTCACAGTACGTAATTCAAACAGCTTTTCTCTGGGTCATGGTATACAAGTGTGTGTGCACAGTTCATTTGTTGCTTGTGTGTAGCAGATATAAATCATAAACTGAGTTCATTTCTCAAAAAACAGCAGCTGACCAGGCCATTAATAATGTTTTTTCTGAGTTGTTTTCAGAATTGAATACCCTATTAGAAAAGGGTGCAGTTCAATTTTAACTCCCAATGATTCAGTGTTTGGTTATTATTCAAGGTTTTTCCTGATTAATAAAAAAGATTGTGGCTTACACCCTGATTTGGATTTAAGGCCTCTCAATTTCTTCCTCAGGGTTTGTAAATTCAGAATGGTCTCCTTGATCTTGGTGTCACACTTGCTTAAGCCAAGAGATTGGTTCACTGTCTTCGACCTTTAAGATGTGTATTTTCACATTTCCATTCATCCTGAACATAGGAAATACATTTTAAATTTCAAGGAGTTCTGTATGAGTACACAGTCCTCCCTTTTGGTTTGGCCTCTGCACCTTGAGTTTTTACTAAATGTATGGCAGGAGTGGTCACTCACTTAAGGTCTTAAGGATGCTCCATCTTCCCTTATTTGGATGATTGGTTATTTACTGGACCTTTTAAAATTGAATTGCAGACACAATTGACATTGGCCCTGGAGACATCCCAGAAGTTGGGTTTATGAATTAATTGGAAGAAATCAAATCTGATTCCTTCTTAGCAAGCATCCTTTATTGGAGCTTGGCTAGACTCCATTGCATTTTTTTGTCCATCAAAACTCTCACTAACCAGTTTATCTCAGATTGGTTTCATACGGCTATTACTATTCAGAGACTCTTGGGCCTAATGGCCTCAACCACCTTTGTGGTTCCCTTTGCCCATCTCAGGATGTGGCTTCTACAAACTGGTTTATAGGGTTTTTAACCATGCTGTTATTTCTCAGAACAGTTTCTCCATTCCAAGGGGAGTGATAAGGGATTTACGATGGTGGACAATTGATTCTAATCTGCTACCCAGTGTTCCATTTGGGTTCTTTCCCCCACAAGTCATAGTAACAACAGATGCCTCCCTTTCAGGCTGGGGTGCTCATCGTGAGGAAGCATGTGTTAGAAACACATGGTCTGAGGCTGAGAGAGGCCTACATATTAACCTCTTGGAATTTAGAGCTATTCATTTTTTCTTTAACTCCATTGCAGATCTTCTATACGGGAAGGTGGTACAAATCCAGACAGACAACACCACAGCCATATTTTATACCAACAAGCAGGGGGGTACAGCTTCCCTCTCTTTATGCCATGAGGGCACTGCCATTTGGGAATGGGCAATTATGAACTAAACATCCCTTCAAGCCATCCACATTGCTGGTTTGGAAAATACCACAGCAGACTTACTCAGCAGATTAGGGGAACCCACACATGAATGGTCCATACACCAGGATTACACCTCCTCCATCTTTGCACAGTGGGGCTCCCTGATGGTGGATCTGTTTACCATAAGGCTCAACACCAAGGCCCCCTCTTTTGTTCAACACTAGGTCTAGATCTACTCTCCCTAGCGGATGCCTTCCAACTAATTTGGAATCAGACCTTATTTTATGCCTTCCATCCCGTTGATAGGCAGAGTAGTGGCCAAATTAGTCTGAGACAACCTCCACTGTATCTTAATCACCCCCTTCTGGCTGAGACAGATTTGATTTCAAGTCCTACTACTGAGTTCAAGGGGCATATTTATCCATCTACCTCAGGTTCCAGACCTATTTAGTGTACAGGGTACTTCCCGCCCAGAAGTGGAGAAGCTGCACCTAACGACCTGGTTGCTAAGTCCAGAGAACAAACCTTCTCTGAGCCAGTGAGGATAGTTCTTATCAGTGCTTGCAGACCTTCAACTAGGCTTTTGTATTCTTACAAATGGAAGCATTTCACCCTTTGGCTGGAGGACAAAGAATTCTCCCCTGCTAACTGTCCCTGTTACTGGTTTTTGAATATTCGCAATCATTAAAAGTTCAGGTTTATCAGTATCTTCTGTTAAAGTCCACTTAGCAGCAATCTCTGCCTTTTATGCTCTGATAGAAGGGAAGTTTGTCTTCTCACATGAGGTGCCGAAGAGGTTTCTCAAAGGCCTCAACAATCTGTACCCTCCTAGGACACCCATTGTACCTCAGTGGTCCCTGTCCCTAGTACTAACCCATTTAATGCAATCTTCCTTTGAGCCTTTAGCTACCTGATCCCTTGATAACCTTTCCTTGAAGGTGTCCTTCCTAGTTGTTATTATATCTGCCAGGAGAGTAGGAGAAATTACAGCCCTAAGGGTTGACTACCCTTTTATAAAGTTTCATGAGTAAAATGTGGTTTTAAGACCCAGTGTTTGCTTTTTACCAAAAGTGGTTTCTAGATTCCACTTAAGCCAGGACACTTAACTTCCTACTTTTTTCCTGCTCCTATCATCTGCAGCTGAAAGACAGCTACACACATTAGATGTAAAATGTGCCCTATTTTATTTAAGGAGAACAAGTGAATTCAGAAAGGTCCGACATTTGTTTCTCTGCTTTGCTGATCCCTTGAAAGGAAAAGCTGCATTTGCTCAGACGGTGTCTCTACTGTCAAGAGAACCTATGAGCTGGCATTGGTGTGGTGTCCTTTACACATACAGGCAGGCTCCATGAGGGCTCAAGCAACATCCACTGCCTTCTGATGAGGCATTCTGTTCCCTGAATTTGTAGGGCAGGATCGCAGTCCTCTACAGACACTTTTGTTAAACAGTAATCTGTGGATGTTAATACAAGAAGGGAGACATCAGAGACTTCCGGTCTATGGATTGGTGATGGCAGTCACTCTCCCCAGAGCTTGAGGATGCGATTAGCACACCATCAGCATGGAGGGGTGCCACCTCAAGTGGCACTCCCACGGAGCCTTTGTGAAAGGCTCCAGGCCAGAGAGCTTTTGAGGGATAGCCTCTTTGACGGCTTGCTGCCGGAGAATTGAGGCTTCCCTCCGCTCTGATGGTCCTGCCGATGAGTGGCCTTAGGGCACAAGCTAACCCGACCGGGACAAGCGGGGGAGGCTGAGCGGAACAACGATTGATATGAGCAAGGTCAGCAAGATGACCAACAATGAACGTGAGTTCTAAGTAAATGAACTTTGATAAACAGCACACACCCCCGGGAAAAGCGGAGCGCAAAGAGGGACATGGACAGATAAATCACAGCGAAGGGGGAGTGGGAGGAAAAAGACAGTGTGTGTATTTTGAGAGTCTTACTTGAATGCAAAAAGCGAATTGACGAGTACTTTGAGCCCAGGAGAAGCGGCTTGAAAGTGTAAACAAAGTTGAAAAATGGCGGCGCCTCGAGGAAAGTTTAAAGCCAAGCCGGGAAGCCAGAGTCCGAGGTCCGACGAGGGAGCTGAAGTCATGTTAGCGGATATGCTCAAGCCAGTGATGAATCAGCTCGATGGTATTAACCAGCAACTGACCTCGTTAAATCAAAACTTCACTTTACAACAGCATCAGCTGGCAGAAATGGAAAAAAAAGTGGAGCTGGTGGCTAAGAAAGTTACAGAGGTGGACACCTCAAGCAAGAAGATGAAGAAAAGAATGGGTGAAGGTCATGATTGTAAATTTGGTTGGCATGCTTATTGATGGTATGAGAAAACAAAAATGGATGGGTT
>NW_015172031.1:1005821-1008247 GCF_001447785.1 Gekko japonicus | reverse complement strand
CCCTTTTTAAAGATGGGAGTGACGTTAGCTACCTTCCAGTCCTCAGGAATGGAGGCAGATTTTAATGAAAGATTACATATTTTTGTCAGGAGATCCACAAGTTCACATCTGAGTTCTTTCAGAATTCTCGGATGTATGCCATCCGGGCATGGTGATTTATCAGTTTTTGAGTTGTCTATGAGTCGTAGGACCTCCTCTCTCATCACCTCAATGTGACTCAGGTCTCTCAACACTGCTCCCGAAATCAGTGGTTCTGGAGTGGGCAAGCACTTCTCATCTTCCACAGTGAAGAGAGAGGGAAAAAATGCATTTAGCTTCTTGACCATTTCCCTATCGTCCTTCACTACTCCTTTTACCCCTTGGTCATCCAAGGGCCCCATTGCCTCCCTGGCTGGTTTCCTACTTCTAATGTATTTGAAGAAATTTCTATTGTTGGTCTTTATATTTTTTGCTATATGCTCCTCATATTCCCTTTTTGCCTGCCTGATCACAGACTTGCATTTTATTTGCCACAGCCTGTGTTCCCTTTTATCAACCTCACTGAGACTAGCTTTCCACCGCTTAAAGGAATCCTTCTTACCTTTTACAGCTTCCATTACTTTGTTAGTTAACCATGCAGGCTTTTTCCTATACCTATTTGTGCGCTTCCTAACCTGCAGTATATATTTTTTCTGAGCATAAAAATCTAACACTTATTCTGCTCAATGATCTTCGTAATAAGAGTGGCGGCACAGGCTAGGTGTCAAGGCCAAGAGCCAGGGCTCTATATTTAAGGTTGGTGGTGGTAATAATGGTGGCAGCTCCTTAATTGAAGGCCTGGTGGAAGAGCTCCATCTTGCAGGTCCTGCAGAACTGTAAAAGATCCCGCAGGGCCCTGATCTCTTCCGGGAGCTCATTCCACCAGTATGGAGCTGCCACTGCAAAGGCCCTGGCCCTGGTAATAGCAAACCTGGCATCGTTGGGACCCAGGAGGGTCAGTCGATTATGAGACCCCGATCATAGTGCTCTCTGGGGTATGTAAGGGGAAAGGAGGTCCCTCAGCTAAGTCGGATCCTGGCCATATAGAGCTTTAAATGTAAGAATCAGCACCTTGAAGCGAGCTCGGTATGGTATTGGCAGCCAGTGCAATGTCCTCAGCACAGGCTGGATGTGCTCCCACCTGGGGAGATCCATCAGCAGCCTGGCTGCAGCATTGTGCACTAGCTGTAGCTTCTGAATATGTGACAAGGGCAGCCCTATGTAGAGAGCATTACAGTAGTCTAATCTCGAGTTGATCATCGCATGGATCACTATTGCCAGGTCATTGCAGTTGAGTAAGGGAACCAACTGTCTAATGAGCTGAAGATGGTAAAAGGCTGACCTGGCATTGGCTGCTACCTGGGACTCCATTGTTTAAGATTAGAACATTGGGGAGGGGGCTTCTAAATGGCTCTGTCAGTAAAAGGCAGGGGGAGTGGGAAGGGCCCTTTCCAGGCCTATTTTGTCCTTTCAGGGAGGGAGACTTGGAGCCAGGCCTGAAAAAGGTTGCCAGTGCCAGGCTGGGGAATTCCCAGAGGTTTTGTGGTGGACTCTAAGGAGGGTTGGGTTTGGGGAAGGGAGAGGCCATGGCTGGATATAATGCCACAGAGTCCACCCTCCAAAGCAGCCATTTTCTCTAGGGAGCTGTCTATAGTTTAGTTATAATTCTGATGCGGATTTCCAGGCCCCACTTGCAGGTTGGCAACCCTAGACCTGGCAGACGTCTAGGGCTGACAGGTCCCTCCCCCAGCCACTGGCAGGGGATGGGGGGGGGAGGCTGCCAGATCAAGGCTGGGAAACTCCTGGAGATTGGGGGGGGGGTGGAACCTGGGGAGGACAGGGACCTCTGTGAGGTATAATGCCATAGAGTCCACCCTCCAACGCATCCATTTTCTCCATGGAAAGTTATTTCTGTAGTTTGGAGATGAGCGGTAATTCCAGGGGATCCCCAGGTCCCACTTGTAGGCTGGCATTCCTAGGCAGCACTCTCTGGGTGACTTGATACCACCTGATTTGCATGACTCAACAGCAGCCATCCTATGAAAGCCAGTGTGGTGCAGCAGTTAGAGCATCAAATTAGGGTGTGCAAGACCCAGGTTCAGATCCCCATCTTGCGGTGGAAGCTGACTGGGTGATTTTGGACCAGTCACATACTTTCAGCCTAACCAACCTCACAGGGTTTGTAGTTCAAATAAAAAGGAGGAGAGAATAAAATAAGCTGCTTTGGTCCCCACTGTAGAGAAAGACTGTAGTTTTCCTAGGTAGAGGCTGTGGGGGAGGGGGTGGAGATGGAGATGGAAAGCTGAAGACAGAGAGGCAGATAAAGGTAGGTGGGCTGTAAGGAATTATGGTTGCCAACTCCAGGTTAGGAAAATCCTAGAGATTAGGCAGGGGGGGCCCAAGGGTTT
>NW_015172031.1:1001685-1005742 GCF_001447785.1 Gekko japonicus | reverse complement strand
GGTACATTATTTGATTGCCAACTCCCATGTGGGGTCTGGAAATTTCCTAGAATTACAACTAATTTCCAGGCTACAGTTCTCCTGGATAAAATGGATGCTTTGGAGGGTTGAGTCTATGACATTATACCCTGCTGAGGCTGCTTGCCTTCCCAAGCCTCACTGTCCCAAGGCTCCACCCCCAAATCTCCAGGTTTTTCCCAACCTGGAGCTGGCAGCCCTAAATTGAATTGATATCTGAACCTGGGAGATTCGTTGTAATTCCTGGAGAGCTACCACTACTGCTGTGGGGGGAGAGGAAGCAGGTGGGTGGCTGGGAGCGCTGCCACCATTTCCGCTGTTGCTGTGCGGGGTGGGGGAAGAAGTAGGCAGGAAGCTGGGGGAGTGATGGGGTCAAAAAGAGAAAGTGATGGGGGCAGAAAGAGAAAGAGCGTGAGAGAGGTAGGGGGAGAGAGGAGGAAGCAAAGGGGTGAGGAATGGGATAACCATCCTGCAAGTTTCTTGTGTGTCTCCACTTGTCCCTGTCTATTTGAGATATTTGACTAACTAAACACAATTTAGAGCAAAGTGGGGCATATTTATATTCTTACAATTTTGCCTGGCTTTTTTCACTACTCTTTGAGCCTAGCACCTATTTCACAAAAGCAGGAATTAGCTTGTAAGATCTTGGTGATAGAATGAGTAATAGCTACAGGTATTTCCTGAGCAGCTTCTAGGGAAAAGGGCAAAGATTTAGGCTTTCCTTCTTCCTTTCTGAAAGAAGAGAGATAACATGTGAGGAGTGGTGGTTATCTGAGCTCTCTCAACATGAACTGGCCAAACAAGCTGGTTGCTTACATCACTGGGACGGGAACCCTATCCTTCCTCTTTTCAGAAACATAGCTTAGCTTACTTTAGTCATGCTTCTGATAGAAGTAAAGAAAGAGTTAATATCCTGAGGTGCTCAGGAACATAGGTGTGACTTCTTTCATTTCTGGGCTGTGTGCAGCAGTTGCAGTGAAAACAACTTAGAAAGCAGCTGTGATTGCTGTAGAAAAAGCTCTGTCTACAGGAAATCTTACGAAATGGCTAACCCTGAATCAAGCACTCTGGAAACGATGTCTGAAGAACTGGCCCTTAAAGACTCGATTCCTGTGGGAAACGGAGAACCAATTTGTGAAGAATGTGAAGGTGGAGAACTGAAAAATGAAGCAGAACCTCTGTTAGAACCTGAAATTAAAGATATATCTTGCAGTGGAACCAACTTTGCAAGCAATCTGAGTGTAAATGGATCTGAGGAGGAGCCCCCAGGCCTGACTGGCTTGGTGAGTGAAGGGGGCACAGCAGCTAAAGAGGAGGTTCTTTGTGATTTCTGCTTGGGTGACAAGAGCCAGGCAGTGAAGTCTTGCTTGACCTGCATGGTCAATTACTGCCAGGATCATTTGCGTCCACACTTGGAGAATGCCAGACTGCAGACCCATAAGCTCAGGGACCCACTGAGGGACATTGACATGCAGAGCTGTGAGGCCCACAAGAATCACCTTAGTTGGTTCTGCCACAATGACCTTGCATGTGTTTGTGAGAAGTGCCTTGCTGATGGTCACCAAGGGCACAAGGCTGTGACATGTGCGGTAGCCAGGAAAGAAAAAGAGGTAAATGATTTATTTATATTAACTTACTGTTGATACAAAGGGTGAGTTATGGCATGTTGCTAAAAAAAATATGATCTTGATTTCACTCACACTCTGTGTGTGCATGTCATCTCTGTACGCTGAAAGGCAGAAAGAGGCACAGCGATTCCTGCTAGATTACATTTCAGATACAGTGCTTGTTCTGAAAATGTTTATGTGACTGAGATATTATCCTCTTAGAGGAAGGATCTGTCCCCTTTTATACAGCAGAAGACTGGCACACCTGAGTAAGCCAAGTGGCAGACCTGACTAAGGCTTGTCTGCTTTCTTTTATTAAACAGTATGTTCAGCATGTTAATTCTCTTCACATACCCAGAGTTATTCACACACATAGGGTTACCAACCTGCAGGTGAGGACTGGAGATCTCCTGGTATTACAACTGATCTCCAGACTACAGAGAACAGTTCCCCTGGAGAAAATGGCTGCTTTGGAGGATGCACTCTATGGCATCGTATTCAGCTGAGTTCCCACCCCTCCCCAAACTTTGCCCTCCTCCCCAGGTTCCACTCCCGATATTTCCAAGTATTTCCCAACCCAGAGTTGGCAACCCTACATAGCCCTTAAAGGTCACAGCAACTGTCGATTTTGCTTTATTATCAAGCAAACTGTGTGTCTGCTGAGGGCCAAAATAGATGCCACAGCATCCTCCTGTCTGCCATGAGGGCACTGCTGCCATTTTCAATCCTAAAACGGGCAATTAAAAAATGCAGTGAGGGCATGATCCTGGATTGGTCCATGGCAGAGCAGGACAAGGTATCCTTGTCGTACCCCCCCCATACCTTTTCAAGTGCCACTATGGCAGTGGGAGGGCATGGGCATTTCAGCACTAGAAAAGGTGCTGGGGGAACGAGAGAGCCTTGTCTCACTGTGCTGCAGACCTGTTCTTGGTCCCAGAATACTTGGCAGAGGGATTATGGAGCTGTCAAGAAGGAGCCAGAGCTTCAGATACATGCTTATGTGCATGGGTAAAAGTTTTTTAAAAAATGCTGCAACAATCTGAACAATTGACCATGGGGCGAGCATGCAGTAAAGCTAGTTCAGGGTGGGATGTCTGATCAAAACTTCCTGTGAAAATTTAAACTACCACAAATAGAAGCGCCACCAGATCACATCGAGCCTCCAGTGTGACTGCAGCCTGAGTGGCCCTTATTATATCCTGAAGGAGGATTTGTTCTCAGTCTGTGGGGTTAAGCATACTTACATCTGTGGTTCTTTAGCTGCCACCCAGAGTGCGTCTGCACTGTCTATGGTGCCAGAAGACTTCCTGTTTCTGTTTCTTATCATATTGTCCCATGACCACTGTTTGAGTATGAATTACTCACTCAAGATCAAATCTACCAAATTACTGAACATTGGGAGCCTCCTGAAAATCTGAAATGAAGCAGGGACTTTGAATTTTTAGGGGAAAATAGTAACAAAATAGGAAATTTTTTTATAGAGGGTAGTAGATGTATCCAAGAACTATGGAATCTAGACAGAACATCTCAAGGCATTTGGATAAACTGCCCCCCCTTGGTGGATAGTTTAGTACAAATACTTGCACTTCACAATAACATGTTTTTTAAAAGAACCAGTGCTATCTAGTTTCTATACCCAATCCCTGCAAACATTCTTTTAATTTTCATTTAAGGGACTATGTTGCAACAGTATGAGATCCTTGAGAATACAATTTTTATTAAAAAATTTTTTTTCAATGAACGAAAACAAACAAAAACAGACATAACACATACTCATAAAATGGGGGTCACATATACTTATCTATATCATCTAGCTGTCACCTCCTGCAATGTTTACTATAATTATTATAACCAAATAGTTTTGCATAAGTGTTTTAGAACATAAGAACATAAGAGAAGCCAATGTTGGATCAGGCCAATGGCCCATCTAGTCCAACACTCTGTCACACAGTGGCCAAAAATACCAGGTGCCATCAGGAGGTCCATCAGTGGGGCAAGGACACTAGAAGCCCTCCCACTGTGGTCCCCCCCAAGCACCAAGAATACAGTGCATCACTTGCCCCAGACTGAGAGTTCCTATCTATACCTTGTGGCTAATAGCCACTGATGGACCTCTGCTCCATATGTTTATCCAGTTCCCATGCTTGTAGCCGCCACCATCTCCTGTGGCACTGAATTCCATGTGTTAATCACTCTTTGGGTGAAGAAGTACTTCCTTTTATCTGTTCTAACCCAACTGTTCAGCAATTTCATTGAGTGCCCATGAGTTCTTGTATTGTGAGAAAGGGAGTAAAGTACTTCTTTATCTACTTGCTCTATCCCATGCATAATCTTACAAACCTCGATCATGTCACCCCTCAGCAGTCGTTTCTCCAAGCTAAAGAGCCCCAAGCGCTTTAACCTTTCTTCATAGGGAAAGTGTTCCAACCCTT
>NW_015172031.1:982478-1001611 GCF_001447785.1 Gekko japonicus | reverse complement strand
CAGGTCTTTCAACACCCCTCCCGAAATGCGCGGTTCTGGAGTGGGCAAGCACTTCTCATCTTCCACAGTGAAGACAGAGGCAAAAAATGCATTCAGCTTCTCAGCCATTTCCCTGTCATCCTTCACTACTCCTTTTACCCCTTGGTCATCCAAGGGCCCCACTGCCTCCCTGGCTGGTTTCCTGCTTCTAATGTATTTGAAGAAAGTTTTATTGTTGGTCTTTATGTTTTTTGCTATATGCTCCTCATATTCCCTTTTTGCCTCCCTGATCACAGACCTGCTTTTTATTTGCCACAGCCTGTGTTCCCTTTCATCAACCTTCCTGAGATTAGCTTTCCACCTCTTAAAGGAATCCTTTTTACCTTTTACAGCTTCCATTACTTTGTTAACCATGCAGGCTTTTTTCTATACCTGTTTGTGCCTTCCTAACCCGCAGTATATATTTTTTCTGAGCTTCTATGATTGTAGTTTTAAATAGTCTCCAAGTTTCCCCAATGGTTTTGACCCTTTCTACTTTTCCTAACAGTTTCTTCCTCACATGTCCCCTCATATCAGAGAAGTTACCCCTTTTAAAGTTAAAAGTGGTTGTGTCAGTCTTTTTGTGGAACTCCCTATTTATAGAAATGTTAAACTCAATAACATTTGCATATTAATAGGGAAATGAGGTCTCCTAAAATGTTCATATGTCTATATTGTTTATTTGTAATAGTCTTCCAACTATTTATAAAATCCTGACCATGTATTGTAGTAACTTACTTCTTCTTGTTCTCTCAAAATTAAAGTCAATTTGTCCATCTCAGCCGTTTCAAAAGTTTTGTATATCAGTTCTTCTTTAGAAGGTAGCTCACTTTTCCTCTAATACTTAGCATATAAGATTCTTGCAGTAATCACTACACGTATGATAAGGTAAAAATCTTGTCTTTTACAATTTTCTGGCATTACATTCAATAGAAATAGTTCAGGAGTAAATGGTACAGTACATTCTAACATTTTTGGTAAGATTTTTTGGATCCAAGACCAATAATTTTTAACTCTATCACAAGTCCACCAAACATGGAAAAATGTACCAACAGTCGTTTGGCATTTCCAACAATCATTTGGTATATCAGGGTAACACCTTGCTAAAATATCTGGAGTCATATACCATCTATAAAACATTTTATAAATATTTTCCTTATACCAAACTGCTTTGGTAATTTTTACATTTGTTTTCCATACCCATAACCATTGATCTAAATCAATATTATAAGCTAAGTTTTGTGCCATTTAGCCATACAGTTTTTAATTATTTAATCTTGTGTTTTATTTTCCAACATTACTAAGTACAGTTTGTGATCATTTTTTCCTCAGTATATAACAGTTTCTATTATTTTTGAATAAAAACCTAATTTTTAATCTTTGGTATATCTTTATTCTATTTGTACACTTTCCCACCAATTTAAGTCAACTTTTTGTTTTTTAATAGCTTCTAATGATTTTAATTCATTTTTGACATTCAGAAGAACTAGAGGTAGAGAGGCAGCACCAAAGAGTCAAAACCCTGAAAAGGGAGATTAAGCTTCAAAGTAATGCTCAAAATATACAAATGTATTACTATGTATAATATGTCTATCAGGTTTTTGTCATTTTAATGTCATTTTTTCACTCCACTTCTGAGGAAGACCATGGTTTTTTTTGCGTCAAAACTTTTATTTTGGATATATCAACACATTCAACATTACATTACATTTTTTTTTATCACATATCCATTTCTCTTATCTCCTCCCCCCCTTTACTGGCTTCCCGCAATGCTCCTCCCCCTTTCCCATTTATATTTCTCTTTTTCTTTTCCCATTATCATCTTAAATTTCAAGGTAACAATATCTTAATCTAAACATTCCAAACCTTTATATGTTTCTGCCCTTAATAATTATCAAAACAAAGTAAATTACGTTTTACATCCTAGTTTTTTTCCAGATATTCTTTAAAGTCTTTCCATTCTTCAAAAAATTCTGAGTCTTCTTTGTTATTAAGTTTCTTCGTTAATTTGTCCATTTCAGCCATGAATAACACTTTCTGTATCCATTCCCATTTTTCGGGTATTCTATCCTGCTTCCAAGATTGGGCATAAGTCATTCTAGCAGTACTAATCATGTGTTGATTCAAATCACAATAATATGTTTCCATATTTGCAACAGTATTTTGAGGAGTCACATTTTTGTTTTTGGGTAAGGGGTGGTGCTTGAACTATTTTGATCAAACTCACAAGGGTACTTCCCAGGTCCCAGATTCCATCCTCAGATTTTCCAAGCCTGAAGCTTTTATGGTGAGTGAAAATAATTGCTGTGAGTCATAGCTGAGATGGAGGAGACAGACAACCATGGTGACTACCTTTCTAGTGGGTGTGAACTCTTCAGTTTTTCTGATGGTCTTCCTGTTCCTCAGATTTGAAATCCAGTGTTTGATATTACTTACTTTCTACTACAGAAATTTAAGTTAGATTACTTATGGTTGTTCCCCATCTTGATATCCTGCTCTGTCTACCGTTCTAGCTTTCAGGAGGAAAAGCACTTAGCATGAAACTGGAAAAGTTTTTTTCAATGTTTTATGTTCATTACAGAGAACTGTTGGAGTCACTATCTTGGAAACAAAACAGGCAAATTATGTATTAAATTCATTGCTATTTAATGAAAACTATAGTTCTCCTGTATAGTTCTTTAAGGATAGTTCTTTAAGACCCTTTCCGAGTGAGGGAAGGGGTAAATGTGTATTTGTGGAGTAACAGATCTGTTCCCTTACAGGAGTGTCTTTGCTTCCACATATACCACACATATTACTACACATATACACTAGGCAAACATTGCAAAGGCACTACCAACTCCAGTTTTTTCTAACTTAGAGGAAATTTCACTTGGGTAGCAGTGCCTCCCTGGAGCTTCGAGCACTTGGGAAAATTGAGAGTGTGTAACAATATCTAACTTTTAAACTGATGCTTATGTCTCTGGGGCAGGGAGGGATTCAAGAATGTCTAAATGTCATCTGAACACGGTTGTGATGGACTGCACTTTTAGGAAGCTTAGAAGTGCCATACAAACAACTAAAGGACTGTGAAGGGTTAATTCTTTGCAGAAACAGAGAGCCTTGAGTGGTTTAGATCAGGCACGAATCCATCACTTGCAGAAAGATGGAAACAAAAAAACCCATCCCACATTGCTCATGTCATTAAAAAAACAGGCATTGCTACCAAAGCTGAATTGGAGCATAAATTAGGATTAGTTATACCTTGGGTTTTTTTTATTTTCAGCTGAGTCATTTCTTGAATGCAATTAAAGCTACCTCATATTTTTTAAAGTACCCATAGGTACACTTTTATTATTTTTCATATTATACACATACATACATACATAAAACTATAAACAAATAACCACTTACATACATAAGACATACAAAGACATCAGTATATTTTCTTATTACTCTATTACCATATTTAAAAAATTTCTTAAATCACTTCCTATAGGTTTGCTTAAGTTTCTGTATATTATCTTTTTACCATAGTTTCTATTAAACTCAAAGAGATTAATAATACCCCAAAATTTCATTACTTTAAACTATGAATTTATATTGTACCAGTCATACAGTTTTTTCCACGTCTTGTGAAATGTTGGATCTGTTGTCCCTCTCATCAACGATGACAGTTTGTCGTTTTCTGCCATCTCCAACAGTTTATTCACATATTCTTGTTTCTTTGGTGCTTCCATTTGTTTCCAATATTTTGCATATAATATTCTTGCTGCCGTAGATAGATGTACTATCAAATATCTATCCTCTTTATCAAAATCCTTTGGAAATATGTTCAGTAGTAATATTTCCAGCAAAAATAGTATTTTAGATCTCAATATCTCTTGCATTATCTCGTGGATCCATCTCCAGTATCTCTTTGTTACATTGCAAAGCCACCACATATGATAAAATGTACCTATCTTATTTTTACATTTCCAACATTTATCTGAACAATTTTCATTCTGCTTAGCAAGTTTATCTGGTGTAATATACCATCTATAAAACATCTTATACATATTTTCTTTATATGATACTGCCTTAGTTATTTTAATGTTTTTAGACCATATCTGGTCCCACTTTCTCCAAGTAATATTATGACCTACGTTTTGGGCCCATAGAGTCATATTTTGCTTAACTGTTTCATCTACCAGCAGATCCTCTAACAAAATTTTATAGATTTTCTTTATCAGTTTATCATCCGAAAATACAAGAGTTTTTTCTAATTCAGTTAGTCATTAAAACCAGTCTTTTTATCTTTATTATAGATATATTCTAATTGTGTTATATTCCACCAGGACAAGTGTTCTGGCAATTTCAAGCAATCTTTCTCATCCAAAATATCTTGATATCTAAATAGCTCTTCACCTGTAAAGACATTTGGCAAGGTAAATGCTCCCAATGGTACTATGAGTCTCAATTTTTTAATATAAAACCTTCTATAAATTGGTTCCCATACTTTTAATAAAGCTGCTCTTAGCCAATGCTGCTTAAAATATTTCTGTGTTTTGGCTTTCTCATACCATAAAAATGTGTTCCATCCTAAAGCTAAGTTGTGGCCTTCGAATTTCAGTAGCCTTCTGTCTTTCAAAGTAATCCATACCTTTAGCCAGACTAATGCTGCAACCGTATAATATAATAGCCAATTTGGAACTCCAAATCCACCTTTCTCTTTAACTTATTGCATAATTTTAAGTCTTATTCGTGCCCACTTCCCTTGCCAGATAAATTTGGATGTTAGTTGATCTAGCTCTTTAAAAATCTTCTGGTTTTGTAAAATGGGGATTGTTTGAAAAAGAAACATCCATCTGGGTAATATATTCATTTTTATTATTGCAATTCTTCCCATCATGAATAATTGTAAATTTTTCCAACCTTCTAAGTCTTGTTTAGTTTTTCCCCATAATACTTTATAGTTGTCTTCAAAAAAATAACTACAAAGCTACCTCATTGATTGCTCGACCACTGACTGAGGTTGAGCTGTTGATTCGTGATCCAGATGCACAAAGTAAAGGACTAATATCAAAATTCTATTCAAAACTGATCCATCAATCGTGTGATAAATTTTTACCTTACCAAAAAGCATGACAGAGAGATTGCATGATACCTCTGAATGAGGATACATGGAAAAGGTTTTGGAGCTCCACCAGCTTTAAAACTAAATCTATAATGGTGCAGTTCCAGAACCTGAAGATAATGACAAGATGGTATGCAACACCTAAAAATTTTTCTTACATGTCACCTATTCAATCGTCACAGTGCTGGAAAAAATGCCTCCAAGTGGGAGATTTCTCCCACTGCTGGTGGAAATGTGAAAAAATACAGACATTTTGGAGGGAAGTATTAAAAATTATTCAGGAGATCACCAAGATACAAGTACCCTTTGAACCAGAAGTTTTATTTTTAAACACTTGGCCAAAATAATTTTCTGGCAGACCTCACAAAGATACTATCGAAGTCATGCTGGATGCTGCAAAAACAACGATGCTAACAAAAAGGAAGGGAAGGGGGAAGGGGAAAAAAAGGGGGGGAAAGAAAACTCAACCCAAAAAGTTGCTATGGATCCACAAGGGTTAAGCTGACTCTAGATATTATAAAAATGCAAAATTTATTCAGGTGTACACATTTTAAAACTTAGACTCATTAAAAATATACCATTCAGACATAAAAAAACTTCTCAACATTCATACATAGATGGGTTAGTGCTGTGCAACTGAACCAAACGCGTTTCGGCCCCTCAAAGGGCCTTCCTCAGTGGTCACAATTCCAATTACAAATTTGACATACATTCAAAAAATTTTTTACATAAGATGTACATATACAGGAGAAGGCCAGATGTTGTTTCCTAAGTACTGATTGCAAACAGAAAAAGAGGGAAAGGGGAAGCAAAGAAAAATTCATTATAGTTTCCCTTATGTACATTTTTGTTAATTGACAAATACTATATACTAAAAATAAAAATTACCTTCTGTATTGTATATTATTATTCTATAAGATGGGCCTCCAGTTTAGCCAAATAAAGTCCACCAATAATTCTAAATATAAAAGGGAATGAAATAATTTCATAAAGTTATATGTTTCAAAAAAGAATTCATGTTTTATAACCTGGTATCACAAACTTGTGTGAGTTGAATGTATGTCACTCCATCCTGTACAAATTCTGGTATAAGCTACTATACTGGCCACCATATATAGCATTACTAGGGTGATGCAATCACCAATTACTGTACATGTCAATCAGGAGAGATGCATCATAGAAGGAGGGGCAGAAGGAAGGGTAACCATGGAGTAAAGATGAGAGAGGGGTTTTGTACTGACAATTATTCAAATATTTATAAACAGCCCATACAGAATTTATGCAACAAATAAGTCCAGATAATTATAAACAGCAAGTCCAGTCAATCTCCTCATTAAGTCCATGCGGTGCCCATGTTTTCAAAGTGCTGATCCATTCTGGATTTGAATTTTTTAAGAAATTGTTTTTTTAAAAAAAACTATAAAACATGAATTCCTTTTTGAAACATATCACTTTATGAAATTATTTCATTCCCTTTTATATTTAGAATTATTGGTGGACTTTATTTGGCTAAACTGGAGGCCCATCTTATAGAATAATAACATACAATACAGAAGGAAACAACATCTGGCCTTCTCCTGTATATGTACATCTTATGTAAAAAATTTTTTTGAATGTATGTCAAATTTGTAATTGGAATTGTGACCACTGAGGAAGGCCCTTTGAGGGGCCGAAACGCGTTTGGTTCAGTTGCACAGCACTAACCCATCTATGTATGAATGTTGATAAGTTTTTTTATGTCTGAATGGTATATTTTTAATGAGTCTGTTTTAAAATGTGTACACCTGAATAAATTTTGCATTTTTATAATATCTAGAGTCAGCTTAACCCTTGTGGATCCATAGCAAAAACAACGATAGCTTCCTTTTGGAAAGATATTCGGGCACCAACGAATAACACCTGGTACCGAAAATTATGGAACCACTATCTTATGGATGCAGTTACCAACGAATTGTCTTATATTTCTCAAGACTCAAACCAATCGGCATTCATAGGAAAATGGTATCCAATCTTAGACTACCTGTCTCAACAACAATTTGTATCCTCTCAGTGGTCCCAATTCCATAAATGGATCTGAAATACTGTTTATTTTTCTTTCGGTTACTTCTACTGTTTTGGTTCTTTATCTTGTCTATATTCCATCTTTAAGCTGGAGACCTCAGTGCTCAAATATAATAGCACCTAATCAATTGATAAAATGGACTATGGTGAATAGGAAAGTCTGCATTTAAAGTGTTAGAATGGAGTTAATGATATGTCGAAATCAGTTTTTAGTTTGCAGTAACATGGTTGTTTTATATTTGTATTTTTTGTATTTACACTTGTAAGAATTGTTATAAATTTGCATTGTTAATATGAATTTAAAATATATATATTGTTTTAAAAAAACCAAACAACACAGCAGGTGAAGTTATATTATCCTGTGCTCTCTCAGAGTAAGAAGATGTAGGCAGCAGAGGAGTTAAAAACATGTCCTTAAAAACACAAATAGGAAATATTCCTTTAGAGTTTAGCAGAGCTTTCTTATGAAAAAACAGCCTGGGGATTCTGGGGCTGTGGAAGGAAAGTAGAACCCTTTGAGCTTGAGTGATGTCATTAAGGGGCTCCACTGTTTTTATATCCAGGTGTCCAATACACTTCCCAAATAGTTCCACTAGATGTTTCTTAACAAGTGAAGCAGTTTTCCAAGAGGGTACAGTTCCTTTAAACTTGTAGATTTGTAAACAGACATTATTTGGCTGCCAGACAAGTTGGGAGGGAGCCATTCTCTCCCTCTTCCTCTCCTGTTGCTGTGGAGGTAGCTTAGCCAACCCTTCCCTCATAGAACAAATGGCTGGTTGCTTATCACAGCTAGCAACAGCTGGGTTCTTATCACAGCCAGAGGCCGCTTGAGTATTGTTAAAGTTGCATGCTCCATTTAGCAACTTATCCAACTTGGAGTGCAGCAAACGAATCTCTTTAAAAATAAACTCTACCATCCTTGCAGTAAGCAAAAGGAGATTATCGGAGACCTCATTCAATGTTTCAATACTGTCCCCACTCGTTGTTAATGGAGGGATTTCATCTCCCTCGGACACTGTTCTTAAAAGTGGGCTCTGTGGAGAAAGTTCTATCAGATCATCTGCAATCTCCACCAAAGGAGCAAAGTGATTAAAAGTTGAAATTGGGGAGAGTGCATTACAAGGCGACGAAAAATAGTCTCCAATCTTGGCTTGCTTAGTGGCCGGTGGAAAATCAGCCTCCGTTTCTCTCCCCCGCTTTTGGAGCTTCATTTCCAGTTGACTCAAGGTATTTTGTTGCTATATTGTCATATAAGCTGGACAGCAGAAGACTAGAAGATTGCAGTAAGAGCTCACAGTTCATAAAATATGCTGTAGTAATTGCACTCAAGAACAGAAACAGCTGGCACACACAAAGGAATGAAGGTTCTCAAAGGAAAACTTCCCAAGGCTAGAACTCCTCCACTCGTCCTTCAACTTATCAAAACAGTACTAAAAAATAGACTTGAAACAAGCTGCTACAAGCCACTGTATAAAGAAGCAATTATGCTGTGTAAAAGCCGAGCAATAAATTAAGATAGTAAAATCAGCAGATAATTTGCATAGCATTTTAAGTCAGAGCAGCTGCCTCAGCGCCATCTTGAAAGCCTCCCCCAATTGTCATTACAAGTAATAGTGCAAGTTAAAAATGTCTAGGCTCATGAGAGAAGGGCTATGTAAAGTGATAGCTAGAAGAAGCAGCATTCCCCCCCCCGCATAAATGTATTAGATGACTGCAAAATGAAGACATATACTGCCAGATGATGGTTTCTTTGTTGGATCTCTATTTTGTATGCATGCAAAAAATATTTTAAATCAACATTTTAAAATTTAAAAAGGCATCTTGTTAAACAGAGCGTCCAGCTGAAATGCTGAACACCTGCCATCAGAATTATGCATAATATCGATGGCGCAATGATGGCAGACTCCTTTCCCGAGGCTTGGGGAGGGCGCTTCGCACAGCAGCGAAGGTTAGGGGTGGCGCTGGATCGGCGCCTCCATGGGGGGTCAGGGAGGCCTCCCAGGCCATAGGGCTTTTGAGGGTGAGCCTCTTTTCCTGCTATCTGCAGAGGAATTGAGGCTGTCCTCCGCCCTGACAGTCCTCCCCGCTGTCTGCGTCCTCTTAGCAAGGCACAAGATGTGCTGACCCAGTCAAGTGCAGGAGATCTGGTGAAAAAGCGATTACGAGTGTGGTTAAGAAACAATGAACTGTGAGTTAAAATGAGCGAACCGTAAACAGAAGCGTAAATCCCCCCCTCTGAAACCTTTTGAGTGATTGGAATCCTGCTGAGAGAGACACCTCTTGGACGCATTTGCATAAGCAGAGGAGGGAGGAGATAGATAGATAGATAGAGAGAGACAATTGTAAACGGACACTTTGAAGCAAAAATCCCCCCCCAAAAAAACCTTTTGAGTGACTGGAATCGTGCTGAGAGAGGGAGACCTCTCTGACGCATTTAGATAAGCGGATGAGGGAGGAGGGAGAGAGAGAAAGAGACAATTGTAAACGGATACTTGGAAGCGAAAAGCTGTGGGAGATATCCATGAGTATTTAAGCGACTAAACACCGTGTAAGCGATTTTCAGAGCCGGGGAGAAAACTATTTTATATTGGAATTAAAGTGTAAAAATGGCGGACATTCCAAAAAAGTCAGCGAAAACAACTCCGAGAAGAAGGGAAGTGAAAGTTATAGAACTCATAGCAGAAGCCATCAAGCCGATTCTTGAGCAACTTGTTGGTATTAACCATCAGTTTGCCAAGATAAATCAACAACTCGTGTCCCGGCAGCTGCAGTTAGCAGAAAAGATGGAACAGTGGGCTGTCAAAGCAAAAGAAATGGACACTAAAACTAACAGCGATCTCAAAGAGACAAGGAGGGAAAGCATGAGAGAAACAGAAAAGATTTACAAGGACTTAACTCCTTCCCGGCAGATGTTTTTAGAAAGTGTTGTCTTAAATTCGGCTGATAGAAAAGAGCTTGAGCCTTACCTCAAGATCAAGAAGCCTGTGAGATGCCACTGGGCCCCGAGGATGAGACCAAGAAGGAAGAGGCTTAAGATTGGCGGTGTTATCCCTTTGGAGACAGAGGAGGGTTGCAGAATTTCGAGTGAACGTCTAAGAAGCCATCAAGACTTTAGAGAGAATTAGCATAGATGTAAAGGCGGAAGGACTCTGAAAATTGCCCTTACGAAGAGAGCTGGAGGAGATGCTCTGGAAATCTTCTCATAACAAGTAATAAACAAACATATAAGCTTAGAAAGACAGGATCTCACAAAGTATATTGTTTATTAACAGTTTCCCCCCCCCATTACTTACTGTAGTCTAACAGGGTAATGATCTCCTACTCTTGGGTTTTTAGTTTAGTGTGGGTTACTTTTCTTTCTCCTTAGTTGTAGTTCCCCTTCCTTTCTTTTCTTTGTAGTTTATGTAATATTATAAAAAATAAAAAAATCCCCTCCGGGGGTCTTTAAAAAAAATTATGCATAATATCACTCCCTGACATTTTGTGGTTGGTCCTACCTCCTGAGACAGTCATTTTGTGTTTGGTTTTACCTTCTGTGGCAGCCATTTGGTGACTGCACCCACCACCCTGTGTCAGAATTCCAAAGGTTCCTGCAAGAGGAAAAAGGTTGGGGGCGCCTGACTTAGGTGTTACAGGAAGGGTTGCCAATCCCCAATTGGAGCCCCTCCCCCCCCGCTTCAGGGCTATCAGAAAGCATGGGGGGCGGGAATACTTGCTGGGCACTCCATTATACCCTATGGAGACTGGTCCCCATCTCTCTATATAATAATTCTCTGTTGGTGGTGGCACGTTGCTGAACATTCCACACGCTCCCATATCAATAGGCTCCCTGATGTGTCACTCAGAAGCTGTCCCTATCCACTGGCTGCGTTGCCTGAATCTCGCCTCCAACATTCTAAACATTTTGTTGTTCCTCTCCCCCCATAACCAGTCGGAACACAGAGGTCATTTACATATGCGGCCTGATTGGCCTTTGCCTCTAACATTCTAAACAATTTGCTGTTGCTGTTGGGAGTCACTAAATGTATCCTGAGGTAAAATACATATCCCAATCTTCCCTTAAATGGTCACTGGAGTTGCCAGTCTCCCTATGGGGCCTGGAGATCTCCCAGAAATCACTGTGTTCCCCAGCCACAGCAAATCATTTCCCCTACAGAAAATTTCCCAGCTATTACAACTGATCTCCGGATGACCAAGATCAGTTCTCCTGGAGACAATGGCTACTTTGGGCAGTGGACTCTATGGCATTATACCCTGCTGAAGCCCCTCCGCACCCCAAACCCTGCCCTCCCCAGGCTCTAGCCCTCAAATCTACATATATTTCCCAACCCAGAGTTGGCAACTGCGTAATTGGCTATGGAACCACTTTCCAGACCCTTGGAACCCAGAAAACATGGCATAGGAGGAGGTGCTATTCTACTTTAGCTGCCACTGCATAACACCCCCCTCCCCCTCAAAAAATAAGTCAGAGGTAGAGGGAACCATACTTGTTACAATGAGGCTGTCCTCCCATACGACCCACTTGGGGCAGCAAAATTTGAGGCAGCCCTGCCTTATAGCTAAGCAAAAGGAAAGAAACATGGCTTGCCTCCCTCTATTTTCCCCTTCCCTCTGCGACCCCACAAGCCAGGACACTCATCTGGAGCTTCCTTCTACAGCTCATTGTATTTCTCCCCACAATGGGCCTTACTCCTAGTCTATATCTATATAATAAAGTCCCCTCACCGTAAAATCAAAGCCCAGGCCAAACCGCTGGACCTAGAGACACCAAATTCAGGGAGAGCGCTCCTACCATGATGTAGGTGCTCGCTAAGATAGGATTTTTAGAAATTCAAGCCCTAAGTGGGTCAAAAAGGGGAGAATGTGCCCCCATTGATTCCTATGCGGCTGCCAGGCAGCTGCCTCTCTGCACCCCCCACTCTCTGACTGGTCAGCTGCAGAACTCAGTGTTCTGAGGTAAAAAAATACCCAACAGTTATAGAGGACTGCGGAGAGCTAATGACAGTTGAGAAAATCAGGAATGGCCAAGAACCACCTGTTAGGTGATGCAAAGCTGCTGGCCCAGCCTCTCTGATGGCTTCCAACACACTCCCCCCACATCCTACACCTTAGAGGCAGTTGTCTGTCAGGTGCAGCCCCACCTCCACAGTGACTTCTAATACTCCTCTCCTCCCCCTCCTACACGGGACAGGCAGCTACCTGTCAGGTGTAGGAGAGGAGGTGGGATGGCTTCCAACACACTCCCCCCACCTCCTACACCTAACAGGCAGTTGTCTGTTAGGTGCAGCAGTGTTTGCAGGGTGCTTAAAGCCACGAGGGAGCCTGCCCCAGCAGTAACGCCTTAGTGATCCTGCCAGCCCTGCCTCCACAGTGGCTTCTAATACTCCTCCCCCCTCCCCATCCTACACAGGACAAGCAGCTCCCTGTCAGGTGTAGGAGAGGAAGTGGGATGCTTACAGCCACCGAGGAGGTTTGCTCAGCAGGATTGCCTTAGCACTGCTGCTGGGCCAGCCTCCCCAATGCCTTTAAATACAATCCCCCCCAACACCAGATGGGCTGGTGTCTGTCAGGTGTAGGAGCAGGGCCAGGGTATTAATGTTTATGGGGAGATAGTAAAGGACATTTCTAGGAGCCATTTTGATGTGTGTCTCCCTCATGAGCCTGAAGAAATGTCCACCACATCACCACTCCTTCACACCAACTCCCCCTTACACCTCTCACCTCTTACTGCCCCCAAGAAAGCTCCTGGCAAACGTCAAGCCAGATACACCAATGCTACAAGGAGGAGGCAACTTAGGAATGTGGAACTGAGCTGCACAGGCCAAGTACCAGCAAGATCACCCTGAGGCGCTCAGAACAATACAGTCTCCATATGAGCAAAACAATCCAGGAACACAAGTAGAAAGGCCATCACTTTCGTGGAAGGTAGCAGGAGTTGACTTAACATACAACTGCTTCTTAAATGGACAGTTCTATCTGGCCTGCTCCAGAGTGAACTCACCAAGCAGCCTGGTGATCCTAGCACCTGAGGGCAGAACCACCAATATGGTCTAGAGAGAGGTCCTTCAGTAGAAGAAAAAAAGTACATATATCTCACTTCATTTCTTACACTACAGTCTTCTCCATTAAAATTCCTACAACAAATATCACATTTCAGATTTCACATCATCAGTATTATAACTGGATTTACGGAACTTAAATACCGTAGCGAAGCACGGGTAGTAGTCTGGTAAGGTATAAGGGAGAATCGATCTGTGGGCATCTGGGATTCTGGGGGGGGCTGGTTTTTGGTTAGAGGCACCGAATTTTCAGCATAGCTGCTTGTGCCTCTCCTAAAACCCAAAAAACCCCTCCCAAGTTTCAAAAAGATTGGACCAAGGGGTCCAATTCTATGAGCCCTCAAAGAAGATGCCCCTAATCCTCCATGATTTCCATTTAAATGCAATGGCAGCTCACTCAGAATTTGCTTCAGAGGTCCCTCTCCCAGTGCCACTCTTTCTACTCCCAGAGCCTCTTGGTAAGTCCCCAGCCTGCTTGTCAGTCTCACCTAGGAACCCTGGTTACAGGTAAGGTGATAGTTACAATACAGAGCAAAAGCAAAGAAAGGCCTTACAACAGACTGTGCTCCAGATTCTATTAGTATCTCTGTTCCTGTTGGCTGTTTCCTTTCTGGTAGCCAGAACAGTGAGTCTGAAAGCTACACCTCAGAGTGAAGAGAGATTTTTGCTTTCCAGGGCTCTCTGAAACATATTTGCATGGGATTTTTGCAGATGTAGTTGCTTGTACCCCTTTCAGCTCTGATTCCAGGGTTTTGACAGTTCAATGACAGAATGCTGTTCAAACAAAGTCAATTGTTTGGATGAATTTCAGTTGTTGCAGTCTGACAATGTGGACAAGTTGCTTGGAGAGTGTGGCCTACCACGTCCCTGCTTAGCCTTGCCCATTTCAATTTATTTCAGCATCCCTAAGGGGTATGTCTGGTGGGATTGGGGAGGTGGTGTTATGATGCTTCATGGGAGAAGTTTGCCATCCAAGCTTATTTGGAAGAGGCATTAGTGAGACTGTTCTTGAAGATGCTTCCTTGGTCCCTTATGGGTTTTTTGTCAGATAGTTCTAATGGGATGGATGAAAATCAATAAACGGAATCAGTCTTGTCAAAACTGAGGTAATGTTGGCTGACAATTGGGTTGAGCAATGAAGAAACATACTGTTAGCAATGAACTAAATTTCCTATAAAATATCAGGTTTGCTGTTTCGGATGCTATGAGACTTGTTGCTATAGAAGGACATCCAGGATTCAGTTACAGCACCTAGTGACTTCAACTAACTTTTGTTGGTAGCCTGCTGTATCCCTTTCTGTAAAAATGAAATCTAGCTACAGTTAATCCCTTTCGTGTCCAGGCTGGTGAAGTTTCCCCTGTTTAAAGAAGGGAGGGTATTGGACACTGGTAGAGGGGATTTACAAAAGAGATCAGCAGAATATAGTTATTATTGACTATAATTTGTACCTGTCTAATATAAATTTGCAGAGTTGTGGAGATAAATGATATACTGGAATGGGCATCTGAAATAAGTTTTCTCCCTGTATTTTTGTGTGTAATTTTTCCAAACGCTACTAGCTATTTAAATATCAGAGGAACAAACTAAAATAATGAACCAATAGGTTCTGTATGATTGGTGATGCATTATAAGAAAATTGTTCAGTTAAATAAAATTTTAGGTAGTTCCCAATCTGAGTGTTCATCTATCAAAATAGAAAATATAGTTTTATCATTATCCTCTAATTTATCTCATTTGCAGTATGAACTTCTTCAGATCCAAGCAGAATATGACTGGAAACTAAAATCAGCTGAAAATGCAATTGTCAAACTGCAAAAGAACTCCGAGTCCATTGTGGTAAGAATGTGTAATTGGATCACTGACTCACTTGCCAGTGATGATTGCATCAAGGTCACTATGTTGAACCCTATGTAAAAAAACCCAAAACCCCTTTCCTATCTATATACTATTTCCCAAACTCTGTTCCCCATGTGGATACTTATTTCAACCTATGGAGGGCTCACTCTGCCCCAAAGTTTTTTCTGCAAACTCAGGGGACTCTCTGGTTCTGCAGAAAAATCCAAAAAGTAAAAAACGAAACAAAAAACCCTTCAGGGATGGTTAAATCCCCCCCAGTACCTTTTGAAATGGCCTCTGCCGGGATCTACATCAGGCATAAATGGTGAGAGATTGGAATGTTCGGGGGGTGGGTGGGTTTCTAACTGGCTCTGTCAGTAAAAGGCAGGGGGAGTGGGAATGGCCCTTTCAGGGAGGGAGCCTTGAAGCCAGGCCTGAACAAGGTTGCCAGTGCCAGGCTGGGGAATTCCTAGTGGTTTTGTGGTGGACTCTTAAGAGGGCTGGATTTGGGGAAGGGCCATGGCTGGGTAGAATGCCACAGAGTCCACCCTCCAAAGCAGCCATTTTCTCTGGGGAGCCAGATCTCTGCTGTCTAGAGTTCAGTTGTAATTGTGATGCAGGTTTACAGGCCCCACTTGGAGGTTGGCAACCCTAGGCCTGGCAGCAGTCTAGGGTTGCCAGGTCCCTCCCCCCACCACTGGCAGGGGATGGGGAGGAGGGCTGCCAGATCAAGGCTGGGAAACTCCTGGAGATTGGGGGGGGTGGACCCTGGGGAGGACAGGGACCTCAGTGAGGTACAATGCCATAGAGTCCACCCTCCAAAGCATCTATTTTCTCCATGGGAGGTTATCTCTGTAATCTGGAGATGAACAGTAATTCCAGGGGATCCTCAGGTCCCACCTGGAGGCTGGCATCCCTAGGCAGCACCCTCTGGGTGTCTTGATAACACCTGATATGCATGACTCTAGTAGGCCCAGCTGGTTGCTACTGTTCATCAGCAGCCACCCTATGAAAGACAGTGTGGTTTAGCAGTTAGAGCTTCAAAGTAGGGTCTGTAAGATCCAAGTTCAGATCCCCATCTTGTGGTGGAGCTGACTGGGTGATTTTGGACCAGTCACATACTTTCAGCCTAGCCAACCTCATAGGGTTGTAGTGCAGATAAAAAGGAGGAGAGAATAATATAAGCTGCTTTGGTCCCCATTGTGGGGAAAGACTGTAATTTTCCTAGGTAGAGGCTGTGGGGGAGGGGGGTGGAGATGGAAAGCTGAAGACAGAGAGGCAGATAAAGGTAGGTGGGCTGTTGGGTGGGAAGGAAATAGGCTTGCCAAATCCAGGTTGAGAAATTCCAGCGCCGCCGGGCTCCAGGAGCTCTTCTCCGATGCGCGCGCTGTGCAGGGTGGGGGAAGAAGTAGGTGGGAAGGTGGGGGAGTGATTGGGTCAAAAAGAGAGAGTGATGGGGGCAGAAAGAGAAAGAGCGTGAGAGAGGTAGGGGGAGAGAGGAGGAAGCAAAGGGGTGAGGAATGGGATAACCATCCTGCAAGTTTCTTGTGTGTCTCCACTTGTCCCTGTCTATTTGAGATATTTGACTAACTAAACACAATTTAGAGCAAAGTGGGGCATATTTATATTCTTACAATTTTGCCTGGGGTATGAGGAGGGGAGGAACTTTAGACCAGTATAATGTCATAGAGTCCACCCTCTAAACCAGCCATTTCCTCCACGAGAACTACCATTGCCAGCCTCCAGGTCAGGGCTAGAGAGCACACAGAATTACAACTGTTGTCCAAGTGACAGAGATGAGTTCTCCTGTATAAAATGGCTGCTTTGGAGGGTTGAGTCTATGGCATTATACCCTGTTGAGGCTGCTTGCCTTCCCAAGCATCACTGTTCCAAGGCTCCACCCCCAAATCTCCAGGTATTTCCCAACCTGGAGCTGGCAGCCCTAAATTGAATTGATCTCTGTAGCTGGAAGATCCGTTGTGATTCCTAGAGAGCTACCACTGCTGCTGTGGGGGGAGAGGAAGCAGGCAGGAGCCTGGGAGAGTGATGGGGGCCGAAAGAGAGATTGCTGGGGTGGGGGACAGAAAGAGAGAGAAAGAGTGATGATTTGGGAGGCAGAAAAACAAAGAGAATGATGATGGGTCAGAAAGAGAGAGGAAGTAACATGCATGGAGTAAGAAAAGGAGGGCAGAAGGGAGAAAGAGTGTGAGAGAGGTAGGGGGAGAGGGGAGGAAGCAAAGGTGTGAGGAGTGGGATAACCATCCCGCACATTTCTTTCAGGTCTCCACTTGTAGTTTTCTATTGGCATAAACTTTCTCTTTGGCAAAGTGTTTTTCTCTGTACCTCTGTTAATTATTAGGCTGTTACAAAAGGATATGTGCTCTTTTCTGAATAGAAAAAATAGCCAAAAGATTTTATCTCAGCAAGTAATTGCAGATCTCCTTTCTGTCCACCCACTTTTCCTACTCTCCTTCCTCTTGCTCTCAATTTCCTTCTCAAAATGGTCTTGGCACCACAGATGTGACCCTGTAAGTTAAGGCCACAATCTGCAAGTTAACAAGTATTCTTATTTACTCCCCACCAAGTTTGTAAACCTTTGCTCTGTCCCCCAATGTTGTGGCTCATCACACCCCCAGGCGCGGGAAATCTTCTAAGGATTTTTGAGTGAATACCTTTGCCATCTCAGGCATACTTCTTCCAAAATGAGAGTACTTGCTAGTATCAAAGCTTCAAAATGGGGGGTGGGGGTGGAGTAGGTTCAATCATTTGTTGTGGAAACAGTTTAATGATATCATTTGGCAGATGCACTTCTGAGGTATGTTTTTACTTGATATGATAGACTTCTCATAGGGTATAACAATTCTCATTACAATAATATTGACTAACGCAATTCATTTTCACTTCTTGGAAGTTTATTGTGTCACACAAACTTTTTGGCAGTGTTCTAAGGAATGTGAAATATTCTCCATTCTTAGTGAAGGGGGTATCTGCTTCCATGAAGACATTTAGAACCTTGCTACCTTTCACAAATGCCTTTGATCTGATATCCAGAGTGCCTAATGTTTTACCTGAGGACACCAGGGACAGATATTCTCCCATTGACCTGTTGTGTCAGATTTTTATATGGCAAGCTTGTCTGGTCAGGAGCTTGACAGCTGCTAGATCTCTGAAGTGGAAGGTGATGTTCTTTACCTCTGACATTCATTGCCTATTTTCACTGTCCCTTCTGCTTTTTCTCTCCAGCAGCCATTCTCTTTCTTTTGCACCACATCATAAATTATGGCAGTACAATACTCTGCCATATGCACTAGTACCATTTATCAAATGGTTGTTTATAGTGTCCAGTTCTCCATGTAACCCCTTGGTAAACCAGCTGTCTGGTCTGACTTTGGAACTGTAATCTTTGGGGCGTGTGCGTGCGTATGCATGTGCACGTCTTGGGTGGGCCTACAAGTAGTCACTCAGACAGAAGAATTTTTTTCTCAGGCTCCAGTACTTCCCC
This sequence comes from Gekko japonicus, assembly GCF_001447785.1. NCBI lineage: Eukaryota > Metazoa > Chordata > Lepidosauria > Squamata > Gekkonidae > Gekko > Gekko japonicus. The sequence continues at coordinate 983,039 of NW_015172031.1, read as the reverse complement.
CAATAATTTCAAAGACATCTTTAAACTGAGACAACTATATATTAAGACTATGAGACCACTTGTATCTTCCCATTTATTATTTCACACTGATGTACAATGCCTCTTCGCTTCCTCCCCACCCAATATTTCTGGTATAGGCTTATTTGATTGTTACTGGAAGAGGGGTCAATGTTGACACTCATTTACCAAGTAGCAATTTACCATAGGGTACATTGAGCCACGTGGCAAGTTAGTTAGTCATGGCTAAATGAGGAGCAGTTTTCCAGCCAGGAAGGGAGGTGCAGAATACAGTCGTCACTCTTCATGAGGTGATTCCTGTCCTCTTCAATTAATGGGCCATAATGAGGAATCCTAGGGATGCCAGCCTCCTGGTGGGATCTGGAGATCCCCTGGAATTACATCTTATCTCTGGACTACAGAGGAGAAATGGAATTCATGCTTTGAAGGGTGGACTCTATGGCTTTGTACCCCACTGAGGTCTCTTTCCTTCCCAGGCTCCATCAGCAAATCTCCAGGAGTTTCCAAACCTGGATCTGGCAACTCTACCCCCCCCCATCCCCT
>NW_015172031.1:971893-980888 GCF_001447785.1 Gekko japonicus | reverse complement strand
CTGTAGCCCTGATGTATCCTCAAGCATTCTACTTCCCATGTTTGGCAATTTTAATCTGTTCGATTTATGATGTGGCCTTTCTGGGTTTTTTTAAAAATCTTGAAATGGGGGCTTTGTATTTGAAAAAAGTTGGGATGTGTTTGGCAGGATGTTTAGTCTTCTTCTTCTCCTTCTTCTCCTTCTTCTCCTTCTTCTCCTTCTCCTCTCCTGTGTTTACCATTTTTATTAAATAGGAGATTAATGTGATTTATTCAATCATGGTACAGGGAGTAGCCCACAAAACAGGACTGGTGAAAGAGTTTGAGCAAATTTGAAATAACAAAGATAGTGGCTTTGTTCCACCAGAGTTCAGTATCTGAAGTGAAAGCCATGGTAGAAGGGCAGTTTGAAGAACTGCTGAAAGCAGTCAAGAAGGCCCACTCTTATGTGCTGGCTTTTCTAGAAGAAATGGAACATGCTGCAGTTAATCATGCCAATGGTATAAAGATCCACCTTGAAAAGAAACAAATGACCATGGAGGAATGTAAGAACAGGCTGGAGAAGATGGCTATCCACACCAATGACATCCTCTTTCTAAAGGTACCTTAAGTGATGCTGCTGCTGCTGCAAGTAGCCTGTGTGCTGACCCCAAGTAGTTAATATGTTTAAGCTTAGCATGAACGAGGCACGTTTCATTTCACTGCGTTCTTCTCTAGACATTCTCTAAAAGCCAGTAATATAAAACCAAAATTAATATGAAGTTGCATAAATCCGACAAAATTAAAATAAAGTGGTCATTGAAACCAATGGCTGGTCATTAGGAACAATCTCATGATTGTAAACATGTCAGAACCCTGGAACAGATTAGATAAATTCAGGACTTGTAGTAGGGGATGGAATGACATTCTTTTATCTTCTCCTGTCCCAGGGGCCCCAGCCCTTTTACCTCCCCTCTGCCTGGCTAGGATTCAGTGAGCAACTGCTAGGCTGTGATGGCTTGTGTAAGTCATGCCTACTCCTGCAGCTAGTACTTAAAGACAGAAGGGGGGGGAGATTGAATAGGAGAGCACAGCATTAACTACAGCATTGTAAAATGCTGGTAATGTATTAAACCGTGGTGATCTGTGATACACTTGGCCATTTTGAAGCTTCTGTGAGGAATTAACCGGCATTTGAAACACCAGATCAGTGCATGGGGGAACTGAATCCCAGGGTGAATGCTTTTTAGTGTCCAAATACTGTGCTAACTGAAAAGTAAACAAAATATATATGTGGTTATTTGTTAACAGGAATACTGTGAATTCAAAAAGAGTACAGGAGATGATACATTGCCCAGTGTGTATATTGGTTTAAAAGATAAGTTGTCAGGGATCCGAAAGATTGTCTCAAGTTCCACTGACCATCTTTTACAACTTTTACAAACTATCTACAATGATAAGCTGCAAGAATTTGCCAAACATGGTGAGTACCCCCACCCATCCCTTCCAGTAATGCTTTCCAGCATTGCTTCTAGAACCAACTAACTTATGGTACTTTTCCTTAACAGAGGATGCTGGTATCAAAACCATGGTGTCTGCAATTGTCCCATCCAAACATCGCCTGTCGGCTCCAGAACCCAAGAGCAGGAGTGACTTCCTTAAATGTACATCCTGGACTGCCTTATGTTGCAGGCTTTCTGTTTTTTATCTTTAAAATGGTGGCCTTGCATTTGCAAAATGTGGGGACAGTGGGCAAGTTTTTATTTTTAAACTTCTGACTCATCTTTCTCCCTGAAGGAACTCAGGGTGGCGTACAAGACTACTAAACCAAACAAAAACCCCCACCCAGATTAAAAATAAAAAAACATGGTATAATAATAATAATCAAATAATAGCTATTCACACATGATGTTTCCTTATACTGAATCAGACCATCTGTCTGTCAAGGTGTTGTGTACCCAGGAAGACCGCGCACACGGTCAGGCTCACATGTAGCCAGGCAGGCTGGGGGAGCTTTGCCTCCAGAGACAATAGGAGTGAAGGATCCAAGGGATTAGCCAACTGGCCAGCCCGGATCCTAAAAGGAACCAATACGGAATGATTGTCTGTCAATAAACCTATCCATGATGTGGGTGTGTGTGTTGGCTGTGGCTATGAACAAGAATACAAGCAGGCCGTGAGTCCCGCTAAAGCATCTCAAGTTCTCCTGTATATAGTAAAGTATGAGCTGAAATCACTCCTCCATGCATCAGTCTCAGTACTTTATACAAGGTCAGTATTGTCTACTCTGGCAGTGGCTCTTCAGGGTCTCAGGTAGATGTCTTTCACATCACCAAGTACCCAGTGTTTTTAACTGGGGATCCTGGAGTCTGGGACCTACTGCATGCAAAGCATGGGCTCTTCAACTGAGCCACATTGATGTTGTTTACCTGGATTTCAGTAAACCTTTTGACAGAGTTCCCCATGATGTTCTGTTGGGTAAACTAGAGGACTGTGGACTGGACTCTAGGACAGTTAGATGGACAAGGAACTGGTTAAAGAATAGATGTTAATGACATTTAATACAGAGCATCACTTGTCCCAGACTGAGAGTTCCTACCTATACCTTGTGACTAATAGCCACTGATGAACCTCTGCTTATCCAATTACCTCTTGAAGCCATCCATGCTTGTAGTCACCACCACCTCCTGTGGCAGTGAATGCCATGTGTTAATCACTCTTTGGGTGAAGAAGTACTTCCATTTATCTGTTCTAACCTAACTGCTCAGCGATTTCATTGAGTGCCCACGAGTTCTTGTATTGTGAGAAAGGGAGAAAAGTACTTCTTTCTCTACCTCCTCTATCCCATACATAAGCTTGTAAACCACTATCATGTCACCCCTCAGTCATCCTTTCTCCAAGCTAAAGAGCCCCAAGCGCTTTAATCTTTCTTCATAGGGAAAGTGTCCCAACTCTTTTATCATTTCAGTTGGCCTTTTCTGCATTTTTCCGAATGCTATAATATCTTTTCTGAGGTGTGGTGACCAGAATTGCACACAGTATTCCAAATGAGGTTGCACCATCGAGTTATACAGGAGCATTTTGCCCGCTCACCTCTTGAATGAAAAACAACACAAGTTATGGGTTAAACTGGGAATTTTATTTATACGTAAGCTGATCTGCACCAACAACTTAAAGCATGGGCTGCATTGGACTTGCAAAGCAAGCCTTCTAACAGGGCAAACTCACCCCAGCATGTCACGACCTGCATGCCAGTGCGTAGAGGGGAGGGGAGGGCACATTCCAGCCCATGACTGCAAAGCTCATTGTATGCTCCCCCACCCAAAGAGGACCCCAGCTGAGTCACCCTGACTGCAGAGCCCATAGGCACCCAGTATGAGGATATTGCTGATATCTCAGAGTGCTTGCCAACTCAAAATCCCCATAACCCATCCTTTTCCCGCCTCCCAGTTAGGGCCTAACCAGCTCTACCTTTATACCTCCTAGCCAACTCTACCTTTATACCTCCCCCTCTCAGACCATGTGAAGCAGGCAAAAAAAGGCCCCAATCTGGGTGAGGACCTAAAAATTCCTGCTCAGCCCTAGAAAACTGTGACCAGCTAATCCCACAAGGTCCAAAAGAGGGCGGGCTGGTGGGTAGCTCGCTGTAGGCCAATCTGGGCATGGAGGTCAGCTGCCACCAAACCTGGCTGGCAAACTCACCTTTGATTGGCCAGGGCTCCTGCACTGAGCCGTAATTGGCTCCCCCCCCCGCTTCATCCTAGAAGATGTGGGGGGCAGGCAAATGCCAACGTCTGCTCCAGGGGCAGCCACTGGTCATCTTACTGGCTGATTTGTTCTCAATTCCCTTCCTAATAATCCCCAGCATAGTGTTGGCGGTTTTTTAATGGCAATTGCACGCTGTCTCAACATTTTCAGTGAGTTATCTACCACAACTCCAAGATCTCTCTCTTTGTCAGTCTCCGCCAGTTCGGATCCCATCAATGTGTATTTATAGTTAGGATTTTTGGCCCCAATATACATCACTTTGCACTTGGCCACATTGAACCCCATCTGCCATGTAGACGCCCACTCTTCCATCTTTGACAGATCCCTTTGGAATGTCTCATAATCCTCCCTGGTTCTCACCACCCTGAACAATTTAGTGTCATCCACAAATTTAGCCACTTCACTGCTTACTCCCAACTCCAAATCATTAATGAACAAGTTAAAAAGCACTGGACCAGTACTGAGCCCTGCGGTACCCCACTGCTTACCACCCTCCACTGTGAAAATTGTCCATTTATACTCACTTTATGTTTGCTATTAATTAGCCAGTTTTGTCTTTTATCCTATGACTATTGATCTTACTTAGAAGCCTTTGATGTGGAACTTCATCAAAAGCTTTCTGGAAGTCAAGGTAAACAACATCTGTTGGGTCTCCCTTGTCCACATGTTTGTTCACCTCCTCAAAAAACACTAACAGGTTAGTGATACAAGATCTTCCCTTACAGAACCCATGCTGAGTCTTCCTCAATAGCTTTTGTTCATCAATGTGCCTACTAACTCTCCTTAATATTAGCTTCCACCGACTTACCTGGTATTGACATCAGACTGACTGGCCTGTAATTTCCTGGATCTCCTCTGTTCTGGGCCCAGTACTTTTCAATATTTTTATAAGTGATCTGGATGAGGGTCTGGAGGGGCTAGTCATTAAATTTGCAGATGACACCAAACTGGGAGGAGCAACGAAAACACCAGAAGATAGAGATAGAATTCAATGAGATCTGAACACCCTGAAAAAATGGGAGGATGTGAACAAGAACAAGGATAAGTGCCAAGTCCTACATCTGGGTTACAAAAATGAGCAACACACATACTGGATGGTGGATACGCTTCTGGGTAACAGTGTATGTGAACAAGATCTTGGGGTACAGGTGGACTGTAAGTTAAATATGAACAGCCAGTGTGATGCAGTGACAAGAAAGGCTAATGCAACCTTGGGGTGTAGCAACAGAGGTATAACATCCGAATCACAAGATGTCATAGTCCCGCTTTTCACAACATTGGTCAGACCACACCTGGAGTATTGTTTGCATTTCTGGAGGCCTCACTTCAAAAAGGATGTGGACAGAATGGAGCAGGTGCAGAGGAGAGCAACAAGAATGATTGGGGTTCTGGAGACCAAGCCCTCTGAGGAAAGGCTCAAGGTCTTGGGAATGTTCAGTTTGGAGAAGAGGAGGTTGAGGGGGGACATGATTGCTCTCTTAAAGTAATTGAAGGTCTGTCACTTAGAAGAAGGCAGGGAGCTGTTCCTGTTGGCTGCAAAGGATAGGACTCACAATAATGGGTTTAACTTAAAGACATGAAGGTACCGGCTGGATATTAGGGGGGAAAATTACGGTAAGACTTCTTCAATAGTGGAATCAGCTACCTAAGGAGGTGTGGTGAGTTCCCCGTCAGTGGCAGTCTTTAAGCAACAGCTGGACAAACACTTGTCAGGGATACTCTAGGCTGCTCTGGAGAATGAACTCTATGGCATTATATCAAGATTTTTTGGGGGGTGCAACCTGGCCTCAGTGTCGGTATGTTTAGTTTATTTCTACATTCCTTAGACCAGTCATACGAAAGTGTCTGTATGTGTGATTGTCATGGGGGCATCACACTTTGGAGTGGCTGGCACAAGAACCAGACTTTGGACCAGGAAGAGCCATATGTCCCCTTGAAGTAGAACGCCCCCTGCATGTGGGGGTGTATGACGTGTGGTAGTCCAAACCTTACTTCGGGTGTAAAGGGAAACCAGTTCCTTATTCAAATCTCCTTTAAAATACAGGCCTCTTGTAGGCACTCCAAACAGAAGCTTGTGGCAACTGAACCAGTGTTTGGACTGGGCAGTGCTGTATATCTCCCTGCAGAGAACAGTCCCCAGAGTTTGGGGATGTGTCACTTGGGGTAGTCCAAAGATTTTGAGGGGTGCAGCCTGACCCTAATATCTGCCTGTATGATTGTCCTGGGAGCACCTCACTTTGGAGCAGCTGGCACAAGAACTGGGCCTTCGACCAGGAAGTGCCTTATGTCCCCTTGAAGGGGAGAGTTCCCTGAACCTGAAGGTATATGATATCTGGTGTTCCAGACCTTATTTTGGGTGCAGAGGGCACTTCCTTATTCAAATCTCCTTTGAAATACAGGCCTCTTGTGGCTCCAGAACCAGTGTTTGGACCTGGCAGTGCTGTATGTCTCCTTGAAGGGGACAGTCCCCGGAGTGTGGGAATGTGTCACTTGGGGTGGTCCAAAGATTTTTTGGGGGTGCAGTCTGGCCCCAGTGTCTGCCTGTGTGATTGTCCTGGAGGCATCTTACTTTGGAGCGGCTGGCACAAGAACCAGACTTTGGACCAGGAAACAGTACATGTCCCCCTGAAGGGGAAGCTTCCCTGAACCTGGGGTGTATGACATGTGGTGGTCCAAACCATATTTCAGGTGTAAAGGACAACCAGTTCCTTATTTAAATCTCCTTAGAAATAGAGGCCTCTTGGAGGTATCCCAAATAGAAGTTTGTGGCTCCAGAACCAGTGTTTAGACCAGGCAGTGCTGTATATCCTTGCAGGGAACAGTCCCCAGAGTGTGGGTATGTGTCACTTGGGGTAGTCCAAAGATTTTTTGAGGGTGTAGCCTGGCCTCAGTGTCTGCCTGTGTGATTGTCCTGAGGTCATGTCACTTTAGAGTGGCTGGCGCAAGAACCAGACCTTGGATCAGGAAGAGCCACATGTCCCCTTGAAGGGAAGAGTTCCTTGGACATTGGGGTGTATGATATATGATGTTCCAGACCTTATTATGTGGTTCAGAGCTTTCAAACTCTCCTCAGTGTTTTAGGTTGAATTCATGAATAAGGAATGAATAAGGAACTGGGAATAAGGAACTAACTTCAGCCTCCTCCCAAAGGGTATAATGGTTCCCCAAAATTTGGGATTCTCACATTTTACCTGATACAAATACCATACCGGTACTGGTATTTGGGGAATTTGGTATTTAATGATATTTTTCAGGTCCAATAAACCCAAATCCGAAAAATACTGATCATTTTTTCACACCTCTAGAAAAAACACGTTTTACTGCTGCCATAATCTACACCAGACTCTAATCTGGGAGAACTGGGTTTGATTCCCCACTCCTCCACTTGCACCTGCTGGATGACCTTGGGCAAGCTGTAGTTCTGATAAGAGCTGTTCTTGAAAAAGAGCAGTTTCTGCCGGAGCTCTCTCAGCTCCACCTACCTCACAGTGTGTCTGTTGTGGGGAGGGGAAGGGAAATGAGTTTGTAAACCGCTCTGAGACTCCCTTGGGTAGTGAATGGCAGGGTATAAATCCAATCTCCTCCTCCTCCTCTTCTTCTTCTAAAGGGCCAAGTCCTAAGAGGCTTCCAAACTCTTATCTGAATCAGCTGCAGACAGTTCTATACATTTTGGGATTCAGAAAATGTAAGGAACATGGTATCAGTTTAAATAAACACTCATCTGGGCTGATTAACTAAATGAGACATATTGGAGGAGCAATATTTTCCTATGCATGCTTTAAGGCTATAATACTTAGTGACTCAGGAGCCACATGTAGCTGTTTGACATACTACTTGTGGAAGTTTTGAGCACCAATCGGCAATATAGCACTAACCCCATGTTCCAGGAACGTAGGCAAGGCCCTTACCTGGTAGAACTTGTGCTTGCCTCCTTGAACCATTGCAGGGACTGGTAGATGGGAAAATTTCCCTGAATTCTGAACCAGAGATGGCTGTAAAGGGTCCATCCTCTCCAACAACCCCTGCCCTTCTCCACAGCCTCTGTACTCTCATCCCAGCATCCACCACCATGGCAGCCATCGAGGAAGAACAAGATGGCCACAGAATGGTAATACAGATTTTACTCCCTTCTTCCATAGCCAGCTTACTCTCCTTCAGGCACAATAGCAGTTCAACTCTCTCACCTGAGTTACTTTGCCTCAACCTGAGGAACAAGTGGTAAGGCACAGAGGGAAGACCTTTGGGTCACTATTAGATACACTTAGACTAACTAAGGTTTAGCACTGGGGAGAAACATCCCTACATACTTAGACAGACTGTGGTAGTTCAAAAGGTTATAGTTATATATTTAATACTGATAGTTTTATATTATTGTGTGTGTGTGTGTGTGTGTTTTAGTGGGGTTGTACACAGGTAGGGTTGCGAACCTCCAGGTTGGGCCTGGAGATCTCTAATAATTTCAACTGATCTCCAGAGATCAATTCCCCTGGAGAAAATGGCTGCTTTGGATGGTGAACTATGTGGCATTATACCCCTGTCCTCCCCAGGCTCCACCCCTCAATCTCCAGGAATTATCCAAACTGGGAGTTGTCTACCCTACACACAGGGTGTGCAGTAGTGATATAGCTTTTTTGATTGATGGTAAATGCAAATGTGTCTGTGAACCAGAGAGAGAATAACATTGCTTTATGGAATTGAGAAAATTAAATACAATAACTTCAAAATGGTAAAAATCAGACCAGGGATAAACTTATTTGTAATATAATTTTAATCTAACACAAATATTTAATACCAAGAAAGAAATATTGGGGGGAAAGAAATTGGCTTTACATATCAAGTCAATGTATCTTGCCTCTATCCAGAGGTCATTTCGGGGGGGGAACGCGGGGCATCGCAGCTCCCCCGGGTGAGGTACGGGGGCGGGGCACATGAAGAAGCCCCGCCTCCTGCTCCCGACCGCCCCGCTTCTGGCCCTCATTCAGCCAAGAGGAGGCAGGAGAAGAGGGAGGGTAAGTTGCTTCCTTCCTGCCTCTCCCCACCCCTGCCTGCCTGGGGCCAGGGAGGGCCTTCACAGGCTTCCTTGCACTCCCGCTGGCCTTGCAGGTCCACCGCTGGGCCCCTCATGGGGCTCGGCAGTGGAGCTGCAAGGCCGGCAGCGGCGACCGGGACTGTTGGGGGCGGGGTGTGTGGCCTTATGACACACTTCCGGTGATGTCAGGGGGTGTGGTCTTATGACACACTTCCGGTGATGTCAGGGGGTGTGGCATATG
>NW_015172031.1:961064-971298 GCF_001447785.1 Gekko japonicus | reverse complement strand
CCAGTATGTGTGTTCTTCATTTTTGTTACCCAGATGTAGAACTCGGCACTTATCCTTGTTAAATTGTATCTTGTTCACATCCACCCACTTTTCCAGTGTGTTCAGATCTCATTGAATTCTATCTCTATCTTCTGGTGTGTTCGCTGCTCCTCCCAGTTTGGTGTCATCTGCAAATTTAATGACTAGCCCCTCCAGACCCTCATCCAGATCACTTATAAAAATATTGATAAGTACCGGGCCCAGAACTGAGCTCTGTGGCAACCCACTGGACACCTGCCTCCATTCAGATGAAATGCCATTGACAACTGCTCTTTGGTCCTTTCCACACTTGGATCTCATCTCTGGTTTTATTAGAGTTCAATTCGCAACACAATACCTTGCATTTATCCCTGGTTATAACAGCATTTGTTTACCCTGAAACAAGTGTGGGGTGAAACCAGGGTTACCTCAATGTTATGTGGAAATAAAAAATACCCTGAGATAATTACAGGGGTGAAGTTGAGTGTAGTGTAGAATGTTAGTTTGGGGACAGAGTTGAACCAGGATTGAAGGTCTAGTGCAGAATCACCCTTTGAGTGTAGTTCTCCAACCAGTTCCCTATTCACCTAGCTTTCCTAGAGTCTAGTCCATTGTCCTCTAGTTTACCCATCAGAGCATCATGGGGAACCCTGTCAAAAGCTTTAATGAAATCCAGGTAAACAACATCAACAGCATTCCCTTGATCCAGTAAGCTCATCACTCAATTAAAGAAGGAAATGAGGTTGGTCTGGTAGCACTTGTTGGAGAGAAATCCATGCTGACTTCCCCAGATCACCAAGTCGTCCTTTAGATGCTCGCAGATGAATCCCTTTAAAATCTGCTCCAGTAATTTCCCTGGGAGAAAGGTAAGATTGACTGGCCTGTAGTTTCCTGGGTCATCCTTGCTTTTTCAAAAATTGGGATAACATCTGCCCTCCTCTAGTCTTGTGGCACATCTTCTGTCCTCCTACAGGTCTGGAAGATAATGGACAAAGGGTCTGCAAGCTCTCTAGAAAGTTCTTTGAGCACTCTTGGGTGCATACCATGTGACCCAGGGGATTTGTACTCATTCAATGCAGCCAAGTGCTCCTCAACTACCTCTCCGTCCATGTCAACCAGCAGCCCGGATGCTATGCCTTGCCTACTACCATCTCTAGATGAGTCTGTTCCCTTCTTCAGGAAAAAAAACTGAGACAAAATAGGCATTAAGCCTTTCTGCTTTCTCTCTGTCCGCCATCAGATCTTCTCCATTTTCACCCAACAGTGGGCGGGGAAATCCATTAACCATATCATGTATATATTCAAGAGACAGACGGGTGGTTTTGGTATGAGCCTGTCTTTAAATAAGCTTATTTACAGTATGTGAAGTATTAAAGTTTCTTTAAGCATTAACAAAATCAAGATTCTCTTAAATTATGTATGTTGCAGCCAGAACAAAATGTATGAAATCTTCATAGTTAGCTGTTATTGTAAAGTCTAGTATTGGTCCTTGCATGTATAAATTTGAGATACTTGTTTGGTAAATAATACTATTTCTGACAGCAAAAACTATTTTTCCCATTCTCTAGATGCCATTCCATTAACATTTGACCCAATTACAGCTCATCGGTACTTGAGGCTATTGGATGACAACCATAAAGTCACCAACACCACACCATGGGAGCACCCGTACCTAGATCACACAGAGCGATTTCAGAACTGGCGCCAAGTTCTATCAGGGAAGAGTTTGTATATTGGGCGCTACTACTTTGAAGTTGAGATCTCGGGGGCTGGTGTTCACGTTGGCATGACGTACAAGAGCATTGACAGGAAAGGTTCCGAAAGCAACAGCTGTATCTCAGGGAATAACTTCTCCTGGTGTCTTAAATGGAATGGCAAGGAGTTCTCAGCTTGGCACAGCGATGTGGAGATGTCTCTGAAAACCCAGGGATTTGGCAGGATAGGAGTCTATTTGGATTACTCCAGGGGCAACCTTTCCTTTTATGGCATCACTTTGGATACCATGACTCTTCTGCATACATTTGAATGCAAGTTTGTTGAACCACTGTACCCTGTCTTCTGGTTACCAAAGAAGGAAAATTGTGTGCGAATTGTCAAGTTACTAGAAGAAGCTGAGCAGAACCCAGTACCTCCTGCTCCCTTAGTAGAAGCAGTGGCAAGTATGAAGTCTGTCGATTTGTAATGGAGCCAGTGATTGGATGATATGGTCATGGGAAATGCTTACCAGATGTAGATCAGTTTGTTCAAATCTATCACTGAATATATTATTTATTCACATATTTACAATTAATTACCCCTTTCTTAAAAAAAAACCCCTAATAACAGAAAAAAACAAGAAATCGTTTATGTGGAAGCTATAATTTTTTATTCATAATGAGCTTCCTTCTGAAGAAAGTACGCTAGGTCCTTATGGTGTCTTAGAAAAATTATGACTTGGCATTTGTTAGCAGCTTTCACTTTGACAGCAGGTTTTCTCTCCTACTAAAAACATTAACCCATTTTGTAAAAACTTCTAGTGGTTTCCTATTAGAATGAACTGATGTGGAGAGAGTCTTTAAGGACGCAATGAGGGACATAGCCCATCTGGGACCTTGTGATCTATTTACACAGATCTGGAAAGTTTCACTGGACATTTTCCCCTATCCCTTGTTCTATCTATTGTTTGTACTATTTCAACAGAGATTGTTGTTATTTTTCACTGTAGAATGTTTTGTACTAAGATATATAAATATACACAAGTATGAGTCAAACATAACAACTGTATGAATATAGGCTAAAGAGGATACACACTTTCTTATGGGGCTAGGGATGCCATTCCCCAGTTGGGGGTGAGTTGTAACCAGCAGCACAGACCCAGTACCTGGGGTGATTTTTCCTGAGAGAGAAACACCCCCAAATCAACCTCTGAATCTCCACAAGCAGTGCCCTCATAAAGCCAGGCCTGGCTTAAACATTGGCTTTTGTTGGGAGACTAGGAGAACCACATTTTAGCTGGGAAAGCTTTGGCCAAATGCCAGGCCAGCTGCATGGTCAGACATCCTCCATGTGACCCCCCGTTCTCTGCTCAGTCCATAAAGACAAAGGATGGACAAACCTAAGCTCTTGCCTCAAGCACAGTCTCCTGACCAGATGTCAGGTCTTTTGTTTGTCAAATGCACAGGCAGACAGAGACGATAAGCCACTGGTCACTGTGTCTCCATCATGAATGGAATATGTTGTATGTTTCCTCTCCCAAATCCTTTCACACCCTGGAAATCAGGAAATATCCTCTTGGTTTCTACACCTATCTGTTTGTCCAAGATATCTGCATTTCTCTCACCTATGCCAGACCCATCAAGGTAAACGTTGACTCTGTATTTCTGTAGAATGGTAATCCATTCAGCTTCATCCTATCAACCATTAAGGATCTTCTCCTCCTTTGTCTGGTACCAAGGAAACACCAGATCATCCTATTATTCCACAATGGGAATCCCATCAATCCATTGTGAAACTAGCTACCACACTTTAACATACCTTCAGAATACATTTTGGGGTATAAATATACCCAGTCTTGCACATGCCCAGTGTGACTTTAGCTGGGCTCACACAAAGCGAACACCCCTGAACACAACTCAGGTCCTCTTAGTCTCGATGGTCGGTACACGCATCTCCTCTCATCTTACCTTGGACTCCTTCATCTCTTCCGGATAGGTATAGTATTGTCCTGACATTCCCCAACCTCCCCTATCTTGTCTGCTAACCATTTGCTATATCTTCTTGTATGCTTGCAGCCTCTGATCTGAATGTAAATATCTAGACTATTACTATTATTAAATAAAACCCATTTCTGTTACCGTTTGGACTGGTTATTGCCATAAACTAAGGGTCTAAAGGGAACTATCTCCATAAAAACTGATAGCAGATCCACGCTATACCCCAGACTCTTGCTAGTTCTGCTTTTGTAGCAAATTCCGCAATCAAAGCAAAGGCAAGATATTTATTTAATAAAGCTGTCTTTGAGTAACAGGGGGATCCCCCAATTTTTGGGCCTCTTCTCTGCCTCAAATCCCACCCCAAACACGATCTGATGATGTCACACGGAAGTGATGTTATCACGGGGTTACGCTCTGGGTTTTGGACAAAACTCTATGGTAAGTATAGAGTTTTGCCCAAAATAGTAGAGCATCACTGCATGGTGTCAATGATACAATGACATCACTTTTGCATGATATCATTATGTTGCGTGCTCCTCGCACTCCCGGAAAGTCCCTCCTTCTTCCCTGCTGCTGGGTCAATTTAGCCTGGCAACACTATATGGGACGCTCCATGCCTAGACAATCCAATCTGGAGCATTCCAGCACTGCATGGTTCCTGTGCTTGATAGATTGCTCAAACTATGCCTGAAATGGATGCTATAAAATTGGTGGCCTTGCATTTGTAAAATGTGGGGACAGTGAGCAAGTTTTTATTTTTAAACTTCTGACTCATCTTTCTCCCTGAAGGAACTCAAGGTGGCGTACAAGACTACTAAACCAAACAAAAAACCCCACCCAGATTAAAAATCACAAAAACATGGTATAATAATCATCATCAAATAATAGCTATTCACACATGATGTTTCCTTATACTGAATCAGACCATCTGTCTGTCAGGGGTCCCACTTAATGTGTCATGCTAATACTTATGCTGTGCTTCAGTTCTTTCTGGTGGCTTCAGATTTCTAAAATCCTAACGCACTAGCTATTGAATGTCCCATTTTGTTGACTATACTGATTCACCATGTGTAATCTGTCTTGAGTCCCTGTGAGAAAGGCAGAATACAAATAACATGAATAAATAAAAAAAATATTGAGCGTCTTAAGAAACAGTTCTTTTAGTACGGCCCAGAAACGACACAAGGAGGCAGTGTTGTTTCATAACAGGCTTCATGAGCCTGCCTTATTTTATGCCATTTTGTTTCCTAGAGAAATTTGCACTAAAATAACTTAGAAGGCAATTTCGGTCAGTGAAAATGGATTTTGTCTCTGAACTGATCAGCATCTCTTATAAGCCATTATGGCAGCACTTTTGTCATGGGACTTCTTTGTTTTGAAGTTAGGGTGTTTTCCCTCCAGACTATATTTTGCACTAGAAATGAAGTGAAACCACCTCTCATTGCTCAGAGAGCTGCTATATTTTATGTATAGATAATAGCAATATTGTAGACTACCTTGACCCTCAAAAGTCATGTATCTGTGCCTAGCTGTAATCAGTACACAAACAGGGTTGCCAACCTCCAGGTGGGATCTGGAGTTCTCCCATTACAGGGACAGTTCTCTCTTAGAGGGACAGTTCCCAGAGGCTCTTAAGGAGGCAGTGGTGCAGCCCCTTCTGAAAAAGCCATCTTTGGATCTGGCCGAATTGGCCAACTATCGGCTGGTTTCCAACTTGCCCTATTTGGGCAAGATAATAGAGAGAGCAGTGGCAAAGCAGTTACAGGGCTTTCTGGATGACACTTCCATTTTAGACACCTTCCAGACTGGCTTTCGTCTGGGTCATGGGACGGAGATGGCACTGGCCGCCCTCACAGACAACCTCCGAAGGCATCTGGATTGGGGCGGATCGGCAGTACTGTTGCTGTTAGACCTGTCGGCCGCGTTTGACATGGTCGACCATCAGTTACTGATCCACTGCCTCACCGACACTGGGTCCAAGGTCAGGGACAAAGAGTAGTGCTGGGGGATCAGCTGTCCCGAAGGCAGCCATTGGATTGTGGAGTGTCCCAAGGGGCAGTGTTGTCCCCAGTGCATTTCAACATCTATATGCGCTCTCTTGCCCAGATTGCCTGGAGGCATGGACTGGGTTGTCACCAGTATGCGGATGACACCCAGCTCTACCTGTTGTTGGACAGCCAGTCCGACTCCAAACCAGAAGATCTGGACTGAGCGTTACAAGCTGTGGCTGGTTGGCTTAGGCTGAGCTGGCTGAAATTGAATCCAATGAAGATGGAGGTCCTGTGCTTGAGCCATGGTGGTCCGGGGGTAGGAATCCCACTTCTGACCTTCGATGGGGCACCAATGGTGCGAGCACCGGAGGTTAGGAGTCTGGGAGTGCTCCTGGATGCCTCCTTAACAATGGAGGCCCAGGTAGCAGCCACTGCCAGTTCGGCTTTTTACCATCTTCGGCTGATTAGGCAGTTGGTTCCCTTCCTCGAATGCAGCGACTTGGCAACAGTGATTCATGCGATGGTAACCTCAAGACTGGATTACTGTAATGCCCTCTACATGGGACTGCCCTTGGCGCAAATCCGGAAGCTGAAGCTGGTACAAAATTTGGGAGTACATCCGGCCTATGCTAAAGGGACTGCACTAGCTGCCTATAGTATACTGGATTCACTTCAAGGTTATAAATCCAATCTCTTCTTCTATTCTTCTTCTTCTTCTATACCCTAGGCCGGGAGGGCAGGATAACAAATTAAATAAATCAAATCAAATCAAATATAATGCTGTCTATGCATATGCAGCACTGGATGGATCTTATTCCCTGGATGTGACTTATTTCTTCTATATATTTAAAGAAAGCATTCTGCCAACACTAGCATGCAAACAAGCCAGCCGCTAGATCAGATTAATAATTTCAGACTAAGCTGTAGAGCAAATGTCCCCATAACACTTCAAAACCTAATGCAAATTTTCTCTTTTGGATGGAGTGCGAGAACATTTCAAACTGAATGTCAGCATCTAAATAGCCTGGAGAGAATACAAGGAACCTCGGGCTTGTGTGGCAATTCTGGATGTCAAAACAAGTTTCCTTGCTACCATAAAAAGCTATTTGGACTTCTCATTTTTAATTAAAGTTTTAATTATCCCCAGAGTATTTTATCAGCTTTTATGAAGACAGCTGCTTTTTATGCTATAAATCAAAGCTCTGCTCCACTCCAAAGAGCAACTTGTCCCAGTTAGGAGTTTTGTCCTGAATAATTTTCATCACTGGTAAACTGGGTTATTTAATTTAAACTGACATTTATCATTCCAATTTGACTGAAATGGCTTTTTTAATGGCAGAGGCAGCAAATAACCTTGGATGGGGATTTTGTGCTGTGCTTAGATAAGATGGGGATCTTCCCTGGGGCCTAATTTTCTCTGCAGAACTGAAGTGTTATTGAGGCTTGCTGGACTTCATGGTCTGTTATTTACACTCTGGATCCCACCCTCACCCCCTCCATTTAAGAATGTCCCTACTGAAATCACTGGTTGTTGCTGGCTTGGATATTTTGAAATTGCTGTGCGATTGCTTCTGGAGATGTCCTTTAGCATATTTAACAAAGCCATTGTACATAATAAGCATGACAGCTATGGGGGTTAAAAATTGAAATGGGTACTTGCTACTTCATATTTTCCGTTATGCTGTGTGCCCTCTGAGTCTAAATGAAGGTGGTGGTGCTCTCTGAGAGCAATTCCCAACAGTTGAGGGGAATGGCAAGAGATGATGCATAAATAATTTCCATTTTCTTGGCCCATGCTTCTAGGGCAGGCAATGCATGCAACAGAATGAGATAGAAGAATGGGCTTAGCCACATTGGCCAGCAGGTGTCAGAGGCAGAAATTAAAATGGCCCTGCAACAAACAAGGCTGACCGGCTCCTGCAGTGCTAACAAAAGGTATTGGCTAACCCATTGCCTCCCCAAAAAAAATACTGGTAGCAGGGTGGGAAGAGGTAGTCAGTGAGCTGACTCCAATCAACATTGCTACTGAGGTTTGTAGCCAAGCAGCGGACCCTGCAGCACTAGGATTGCCAATGGCCAGTGATGCTCCAGGACAGCAGCCCACTGGGATATTTCCCTGTCAGTTAAATGGCCAGTCCACTCTTGGCAGATGAGAGAAGTCACATTTTGGTGTAGTCAGTCAGTTTGGTGTAGTGGTTAAGTGCGCGGACTCTAATCTGGGAGAACTGGGTTTGATTCCCCACTCCTCCACTTGCACCTGGCTGGATGATGTTGGGCAAGCCATAGTTCTATTAGAGGTATTCTTGAAAAAGGGCAGTTTCTGTCAGAGCTCTCTCAGCCTCACCTACCGCACGGGGTGTCTGTTGTGGGGAGGGGAAGGGAAAGGAGTTTGTAAGCTGCTCTGAGACACCTTTGGGTAATGAAGGGCGGGGTATTAATCCAATCTCCTCCTCCTCTTCCTCCTCCTCCTCCTCCTCCTCTTCCTCTTCCTCTTCCTCTTCTTCTTCCTAATGCAGCAGGCATAAATATTCCCTGCAAACAAAGGAGGTACACCAGGGAGACCTGTCCATCCATGGCAAGCATAATTCCTCAGAAATTGAATTTAGGAGTCTCAAAATTGGCCATCAACTTCAAGACAATCATGGGAGTTGCAGTGCCAAATATGTAGAGAATCAGGATATCCTGGCCCATGCAATCTCCAGGATCCCCCCCCCCCCCCCCTTTCCCATTGAAAGCCATGGTTGTCTCTGGCAGCTGTAACTTATCTGCAAATAAAGGCAGGAGCCTCAAAATTAGCCAAGGGCCACTGGCTTCAGAATGATGGTGAGACCTGCAGCATCAACAGTGAAGGGAATCAGATAGGGTTGCCAGTCCCCGGGTGGGAGTAGGGAATCCCTCAATTTCACAGGATTCTGTCCACCACCGGCCAGTTGGCTGATGGGGGGAAGCCCCACCCCCAACAGCCATGACCTGGTACAGTATCCCAAACATGATAATGTCACACATAAGTGATGTCATCACACCATGGACATTGCATGGCAATGCTATGGTATTTTGGGCAAAACTCTATAGTAATCATAGAGTTCTGACCAAAAAACCGGAGCGTCACTGTACAATGTCCCCGGCATGATGGCATCACTTCCACATGATGTCATCATGTGAGGGGCATCATGCATGGTGATGTTGCCCCGCTCCCCACTACCAGAGAGCTCCTTCCCATCCCCTGCTGGCAAGGAGGTAAGACCTGACAACCTTAGAATCAGACCATCCATGCAAGGATTATTTTCCAAACATCTCTGCTATTTTCAGCAGATGCAAAGATTTACTCATGAGAAGCCAGCAAGGGCAGGCAGCATAGACTGGAGGATGAAAAAATCCCCTTTGACAAAACAAAGGGGGCTTAACAAATTCCTGCCCTATGAGAGCTTTTGTGATGTAGTGGTTAAAATGTCAGACTAGGATTAATACAAGGCCCTTTCTGCACTCTCTTTTTAATCCATGTTCACTGCAGTGTCCTCCAAGCAATTCTGCATATATATTTTTTTACAATTTTTATTTATCAGGTTTTTAAAAGAAAAAAATATTTGTTACATTCCAAATATTTACATCTCTTACATACTTGCGTCTACATTTCCCATGTTTATCCATTTATATAGACTGGCCCATCTTCCCCAAAAAATTCTATCATCTTTTCCTTGTAAAGTCAAACTTAGTTTCTCCATTTCTGATATCTCTAATACTTTGTTAATTACCTCATCTTTAGTGGGAAATTCACTTTGTTTCCAATATTTGGCTAACACAATCCTGGCAGATGTTATAATATAGATTATCAGATATTTATCATTTTATTTAAAACATTCCGGTACCATATTTAATAAGACTATTTCTGGGGACAGTTCCACCTTCATATTTAGAATTTAAGATATTATTTTCTGTATCATTTTCCAATATTCTTGTACTCTTCTACATCGCCATCACATATGAAAGAATGTTCCAGCATTTGATTTACATTTCCAACAATCTTTACTTATAGAGGGGTTGCATTTCGCTAGTTTATCAGGCGACCAATACCATGGTGGAAAATCTTATAGATATTTTCTTTATAATTTTATAACTTATGGCTCTCATGTAATTAACCGCTTTCCATGTTTTTGTCCAATCATCAATATCTATGGTGTGGCCCAAATCTTTCATCCAGGTTACCATTACAGGGCTTACCACTTGATCTTGCATATAATCTTCTAACAAAAATGTATACAATTTTTGCTCCATTTTATCATTTGTTGATAACCATATCGAGAGCCAGTTTGGTGTAGTGGTTGAGTGCGCGGACTCTAATCTGGGAGAACCGGGTTTGATTCCCCACTCCTCCACTTGCACCTGCTGATGTGACCTTCGGTCAGTCACAAGCTCTGGCACAGCTGTCCTGAAAAAGAGCAGTTTGTGTCAGAGTTCTCTCAGCCCCACCCACCTCACAGGGTGTCTGTTGTGGGGAGGGGAAGGGAAAGGAGTTTGTAAGCCGCTCTGAGACTC
>NW_015172031.1:952431-960315 GCF_001447785.1 Gekko japonicus | reverse complement strand
CTTGCAATTTCTTGCTTTCGAACTGCTAGGTTGGCAGGAGCTGGAACTAGAGATGGGAGCTCACTCCATCATGCGGCACCCGGGTCTCGAACTGCTGAACTACTGACCTTCCACAGCCTGCAGTTCAGCGTCTTAACCACTTGAGCCACTGCAGCTCAAGGGGGGAGGGTGGGTTGCCTCAATTCCTAATTTGAGATTTGCAGTCTCTTTTCTATGTTTGAGGCTCATATTTGAGAATCGCATTTATATCAGCAGAGTTTTCCATCTCATCACAAGAATACCGTGGACACTGTTGAATTCTATTTCCCTAATCTCAGCTTGAACACTGCATTAACATCGAGGCTCAATCATTTCCCATCCCTGGGGAAGACATTGCCTTGGGATCAGGACTGGGTGATAAATGAACAGGTCCTCTTTCTGATGCAGCAGGCCCCTTTACCTGACACTGTGTTTTAGGGGCAAAGACAGGGGGGGGGGGAAATTAGAAAGTTAATGAACCTGCAAAAATACATCTTTGAGTTGAGGAGAATCAGGATGGGGCTGCCAGAAGGAATCGGCATGTTGTCAATTAATAAATATGTACCCCCAGTGGCTCAAGTGGTTAAGATGCTGAGCTGCAGGCTGTGGAAGGTCGGTATTTCAGCAGTTCAAGACCCGGGTGCCGCATGACGGAGTGAGCTCCCGTCTCTAGTTCCAGCTCCTACCAACCTAGCAGTTCGAAAGCAAGAAATTGCAAGTAGATAAATAGGTACCACTTCAGTGGGAAGGTAACAGCGTTCCGTGCCCCTTGGTATTTAGTCATGCCGGCCACATGACCACGGAAACGTCTTTGGACAGCACTGGCTCTTCGACTTTGAAACGGAGATGAGCACCGCAACCCTAGAGTCGGATTCGACTGGCTTTCGAGCAAGGGAACCTTTACCTTTTTACCCCTGGAAGAGATCACACCTAACCTGAGTAGACTTTCAGAATAGACTTAGAGCTGGTGTTTATGTACCTTTCAAGAATGTGAATTCTCTAGGAATATGGTGTTTGATCTGAAAGATGTAAAGCCTATCCTTTTAGAACACCAGTTATACTGTTGAAGATAGACTGGGGTGCAACATCTGGACCTCATTTGATGTCACTGGGAGGTCTCCAAGGACCTACTTACTGCACAGTTTTATATTTGTAGAAAATCAATTTACAGGTTATGACTCCTCCTGAAGAAACCTGGGAATTGTAGTCTTGTCAGTATCACCCACTAGAGATCCTTAGCCATGCTCCCAGTACTATAGTTGCTGGAGTTTTCATGAGTGAAGGAGTGTTAAATCAGTTTTCTATAGGATTCCTAAAGCTATCTGCTGCCCTTTTTCTGATCTTGAAGGACAAAGTAGGTCTGGCAACCAAGTCAAGGGAAGGACCTGAACATTAAAGTACTTGTATGATGAACCTCTGCTGCTTCTTCACTGTGAGGCAGATTTTCCCACCAAAACCCTGTTCCCCACTCGGACTGAGCAGCCTCTTAGTAGAAGTATAACTTTCTGTATCTCCCACCCTATGATTGAGAAGTTATTTGGCTTTTGCCTAGGCCAGAGATTTATTAAACCTAAGCAGGAGCCCTCTTTTAAATCACTTTGTAAATGGCACTTGACATGAAGTAAAGTTCAAACAAGAATGTTGATTTTATTGAACAGGCACAGTTGGGCTAGGAATAGGCAGGGGATGAAAGGCTGAGGTAAATTTTGTTGTTTATACAAATTATAATATTTTAAACAGACAACAAACTATAGTTGAAGCTTATTTTCTTAGTAACTCAGTTCTTAAGTGTGAGAGGTTTGTTTGCTTAGAGATTTCTTTCAGCAACAATGTGTCTTAATAAGGTTTCATATAAGTATCTTAGTTTCCTGGAAGTTTGTACTTTCCCCCTGTATTTAAATACCTTCCTTGTGGGATTACCACATTCCCTTTTTACCCTTGAGGAGTCTAAGACTGTTTCCCTTTTCACACAAACCAGGAGTCCCTTCAGAGTTGAACCCACTGAATAAATGGGTAAGAAATATCCTCCTCTTTCTAGGAGCAATAATCCTTTTCTGTTTGGCTAGACTGGCAGTTTCAACTTACTGTCCAGTCTCTTCTGTCAAACCTAAACCCCAGTTTTGGAGACTGTGAATAAATGGAATTCAGCTAGGGCTGACACTTTAAGTTCTAATTTCTGAACTTTTCCTCAAATGTGTTGATACACAGTAAGGGCAAGCAGTTGTGTCCCTTAACTTCCCAAGTGGACGTGTCTGTTTCCCTCAGACCAACACAAACACACCTCCTGACTGGCTATTGCCAAGCCAAAGTCCAAACTACGACTGATTCCTCTGACAAGACTGACAAGACTCTTTATTATTTATTTATTTGGTTCAATTTCTATCCCACCCTTCCCACAAGTGGGCTAAGGGCGGGTTACAACATTTATATAAAACTATAGACATAACCATTAAATGATGGTGATCAAAATACATCACAACTATTACAATGGTGCCGTAGTGTTAAACAATTGGAAGCAGGGCTACATCCCATAAGGGATTCCAGATTGTAAGTACCCTACCTCGGGTAAGCCAAGACAGTTATCATTCTGTGTCCTCAAAAATTGGAAACCATGATTGATGGTACAGATGGTAACAGAGTGGTAGCAGGATGGTGTCAGGTCTTGAAGGAACTCACTCCAACAACACTCTCTTGGCAGTGATTTGTTTATTGAGAGGTAAAGAGATTTCAAGCATAGACGAGTCTCTCAGTACTGACTGCCTTGGCACCAGTTCCCGAATTATACATAATTCAAACAATCCCCCCCCCAGTGACCAGACCAATCACACCCATACATCCAGCCCGCCAAAATCTATTGTACACCATCAGCCCTCCTATAACACCTGCAAATCTATGGTTACACTATCTAGCAGTGTCTGGCACCAGTGTCTGGTACTCAAGGTCAAGCACACACACTTCCCACTAAGGGGAATCCCCACGTGGACGCAGTTACAAGCTAGCGTGACTCTCAGCAAAGCAACTCCACACACACACTCACACACTCCCCCCCAATTCCTGGCCAGAGTGAAACAAGGCAGTAAGCGTACAGATACCAAAGACAGGCAGTTAAGAAACATATGGCAAATGAGGCCCAAGTTTGAGATGGTAACAGGAGGGGCTAGATGATATTTAATGTCCACTGCCTCAACCAAAAGCCTGGAGGAAGAGCTTCATCTTACGGGCCCTGTAAAATTGTAGAAGATCCTACAGGTCCCTGATCTCTAGTGTGAGCTCATTCCACCAGGTTGGTGCCAGGGCTGAAAAGGCCCTGGCCTCAGTCAAGGTCAGACAGATGTTTCTTGTGCACCACCCTCTGTCCCCAACTGTGGAGAAAGGAGGAAAGTCATTGCAAGGAAAGCCATTGCAAGGAAAGCTCTCCTCAGCTGGCGCTGACCAATAAAAGAGAAGGGGGGGTACATGCAGGCAGCAACCTGTCAATGAAAGTGTGCTTTACACTGAGGCATTAACCCCTAAACTCCCAGTTATCTGAATCTGATACACTATACATTCAGCGTTTGGAGGTCAGTTTGTTACAACTTGGATCTTTAATTTCCTCGTAGCACCGTTGTTTAGACACTCCAGTAGTAGAGTTGCCACCCTCTAAGTGGTGGCTGGAGATCTCCTGGGATTACAACAGAGATCAGTTCACCTAGAGAAAATGTTTGCTTTGGAAGGTGGACTCTGAGGCATTATACACCCTTGAAGTCCCTCCCCTTTCTAAACCTCACCCTCCTCAGGCTCCATCCCCCAAAGTCTCCAGTTATTTCTTAGCACAGAGCTGGCAACCCTACATCAGCAGCTGTATTTTGTACTTTTTAGCTAGTGCCAAAAAAGGGCAGAAGGAGCAGAAGGAACAGGGGAGGGATTTCCTTCTCTTACTCCTGTTCCATACATCAGAAATAAGGACTTTCAGAAAATGATCATTCTGATAGTGTCCTGGACATCTGCTATGAATCATGGTAATAAAAGCCACATATTTGTTTTTAATTTTTTTGATGATTTTCATGAGCTTGATTTTTTTTCCTTGAAGGGATATCCTTCCTAGACACCTTCAACTGAACATCTGGCATTTTGACTCCTAACCAAGGGGTAGGATTGTCAGCCTTCAGACGGGACCCGGAGATCTCCCAGAATTACATCTGATCTCCAGACTACAGAAATCAGCTTCCCTGGTATAAAATGGCAGATAGTGGATGCTATTGAATCAAATTCTTGCTGAGTTCCCTCCCTTTCTAAGACTTCACCTCTTCAAGGTACGCTCCCAACTCTCCAAAAATTTCCTAACCCATTGTTGGCAATGGCAATCCTAGATCCACCCCAGCTTCATGGAAGGGGGCAGTTACTTCGGGAAATTTGGGTACTTTGGGAAATCTTTCACTCTTCCTTACCAGAAAGTCTGGTGTGCATTTTCCAGTTAGGCCCAGCACCAATGGGTTGCTGGCCATAGGACTAATCTCCTTACACAGCAAGTATGAGCCAAGTTGGCTGACTCCAATGGATGGATCAGAAAATCAGTTCAGTGATTAAGACCCAGTTCAGGTTCAGACTCCTTGGGGCAGGGGTGTCAAACATATGGCCCACGGGCCAGATCCAGCCCCTCCAAGCCTCCAATCTGGCCCAAGAGCAACTGACTGTGCGGCTTCCTGCTTCCTGTTTCTGACATTGCAGCTTCTTTTGGCCAGTCTCTCCTATTTCCTGCTTCAGAGGAGAAAAAGAAAGCCTTCCCTCAATTGGCTGAGGGCTCCCCCCCTCCTCCTTTGGGCAGGGAGGGGGAGTGAAAAAGACACAGGTGGGGGGAATGGCATCTGGTGGGACTTTTAAGAAGACCAGGTATAAGCTTTTGTGTGCAAGCACATTTTACTTCTTCAGGGAGGGAAGAGTGTCCTGTGTTTAATAAGACCAAAAACGTTTTATTCCAAGTATGTGTGTGTGTGTGTGTGTGTGTGTGTGTGTGTGTCTGTATGTGTGAGAAAGAGAAAGAGAGAGAGAGTGAGTCTTCTATGTTTAAGACCAAAACCAATTTATTCCAGGCAGGGGTCATTTCCTGCAGGAGCGCACAGGACCGGAGCTCTGGCAGTAAAGAGCTCAGGGGGCAGGCACATGCAACAAGCCCCACCCCCTGCTCCCAGCAGCCCTCAGTCAGAGCAAGAAGCAGCCAGGTATGTTGCAGAGCCCCCCCAGCCCCCCAGTCCAAAACAGTCCAGTGGCACCTTTAAGACCAAGTTTTATTCAGGTACAAGCTCTCCCTCCTCTGCGAGGACAGATCTGCATGTACCCCCCCAATAGCTAGTAATTCAAAACTGTCCAGTGGAGCCTGAGTGGTGGGTGTTGCCTTCTGAAATACTTCCAGTGATGTCATTATGCTAATGAATTATGCTAATAAGCTCCTGCACCTCTTTTTCTACAAAATGACCCCTGATTCCAGGTATAAACTTTTGTGGGCAATCCCACTTTTTCTTCAAAGAAAGAGGGAGGGAAAGACCCAAAGAAAGCACACTGGGGGGGGGGGAGTCCCATGGCACTTGGAGAGATCCCCCTTTCCATTTCTAACAGATGGGGGGCAAAAGCACAGCTTGCATTCCATATTAGTGAAAGGGAGCAAGAGTGGAGCAGCACCTTAATGACTAACAAAATTTGTCTCAGGGCATGAGCTTTCGTGAATCACTGCTCATTTCTTCAGATACAGCTGGAATGTGAGTCCACCTGTCCTTATATCTTGGAGAGTGAAGTGATTTCAGATGCCAAATGACAATAGCAGGTATTGGTAATAAGAGAAGAAACCTAGGTCTCAGTTCAGTCCAGGAGTTTGCATTGTCTTGAGTTTCATTATCAGTTGCAATTCAGCAGTCTCTGTTTCTAATCTCCCTTTGAAATTCCTTTTTAAGGGAACTGCTACTCTTAGGTCAACAACTGAATGCCCTGGAAGGTTAAAATGTCCCCCCAATGTTTTTTTTTTTGATGTTGTGGTTTCTAA
Source organism: Gekko japonicus (assembly GCF_001447785.1). Lineage (NCBI taxonomy): Eukaryota > Metazoa > Chordata > Lepidosauria > Squamata > Gekkonidae > Gekko > Gekko japonicus. The sequence continues at coordinate 954,284 of NW_015172031.1, read as the reverse complement.
TAGAGTCCAGTAGCATCTTTAAAAACTAACAAAATTGTGGTAGGGTATGTGCTTTCTTGAGTCACTACTCACTTCTTCAGACTTATTTGCTCCTGGACTGAATTTTCCTGTACCAAACTGAGACCTAGGTTTCCTGTCTCATTACCAATGCTGGTATCTCTACGCCTCTGTATATTAAGCCAGTGCTGATATCTCCACCCATCTGCATATCACACCTAATCCAGTCATGCCTGCTATTGCCATTTGGCATCTGAAATCATCTTTATAAAGTTTATATCTCCGGTACCTTGTGTTACATTTTATGGCCCAACAAAGTGACATTTATGTCAGATCTGGCCCTTGTAACAAATGAGCTTCGGGTGACTGGAGGCTGTGGAACTGTACACTGTTGACTAAGACTGGTGTTCCTTCTGATGATTTGGAGTGTGTAGGTACACAGACAGACAGACAACCTTTATTGGCATGTTGCAGGGTGTGTTTGTAAATTTTGCTACAGTTGATTTAAAAAAAACAACCACCCTACTCTAGTAGTTATATCCCTTAAGGCATATATTTTGTAAACGACTCTGGCTTTGGAGTTAAAAGGGTGTCCTGGTCTGGCTGACAGCATAGGCCAGCTGTTCTGGTGTTCCACAGTGGGTAACTGTGCAGACAGGGAGCAGAAGCCTTGAATGTGATAGGAAAACTTAAGGGTTATACCAGCCAGGCAAGGTTGAAGCATAGGGTTGCCAGCTCCAGGTTAGGAAATACCTGGAGGCTTTGGGGGCGGAGTCTATGGAGGGTGAGGTTTGGGGCAGAGGAACAATGGCCGAGTTCAGACTGGCAGTTTGCCCCAATATAGGCACGAGCCAGAAACGTTTCACAAATGGATTAAAGGGGCTGTTCACACAGGCACATCAGTCAGGTGTTCCCCAGCCGTACTCAACCCGTCTTGTAATGCTTCCCTCCCAAGTTTAAAAGATACCAGGTGAAAGTGGTATCAAACCCTGGAAAGTGTGATTATCCCGCATCCATCCCGCTTCTCAGAAGTGTGAACGCGAAAAGCCGCAATCCGGTAGGGATGCGCTTATGCGCACATAGCCAGATTACCAGAAAAAGCTGCTTACAGCCGTGCCTCTGGGCCAACAGCGTGAACGCTCCCTTGCACCTCCTCCTCGGTATGCTCCTGCATCAGTCGATGCAGTGTGACCAGGAAAACCCGGAACAGTTTGTTCCGGGTCTTTTTTGCCATGACTCCCTCCCGCTTCAAACTGCCAGTCTGAACTCAGGCTTAGAGTTTACCTTCCAAAGCAGTCATTTTCTCTAGGAGAAACTGATCTCTATCACCTGAAGATCAATTGTAATCCCAGGAGATATCGAACAACTGCCTGTAGATTGGCAACCCTAGCTGAAGCAGGTTCCTCATTGTGAGGCCTCTTCCCATATTGTCTAGACAGCCAGTTAAGAACTCTCTCACAAGCCCTGCTCTCTGTGTCCGCACCTTCAAAACTGAGGTGGGTGGCAAACAGACAGGGCTTTTTCAGTAGTGTGGTACTTTGTGTGTGTGTGTGGGATGCTCACCTAGACACCTACATTGCTTTATTCTTGGAACCACACCAAGATATTTCTGTTCACCCAGGCTTTTAATTTAAAAGGTTGATTTTTAAACACCATTTTAGCCTGGAAACTATTGTTTTAAGCTGTCTGTGGTCTGTTTTTATGATCTATGTTTTTACGCTGGGCTGGGCCTTTTTATTTCTGGGTTCTAATAATATGTTTTAATGTTTTGTTTTTATAATTTTTATTTTGTAAGGTGCCTTGGGCAGATTCCAGGAGAGAAGGGAAGGGATAAAAAATGAGATAGAAGACAGGAA
>NW_015172031.1:941605-952418 GCF_001447785.1 Gekko japonicus | reverse complement strand
AAGAAGATGAAACTGGAACAAAGGATCAGCTCTTTCCTGGCTAGGCACAATTGACTAGTGAGAGGTGTTAAACCAGCAAGGTACATATCCATTTGCAGGCTTATGCAGGAAGTTAGGATCCCTGCCCTTCCTGGTAGCCTGGTTAAAGTCCTGGCTCCTGCCAAAACTTACAACATTCCTTCTTCCTCTTGAGAAAGGCTGCCCTTTAAGTGTTCTTCACTAGGTCCATGCCTCTGCCATGGTCTGCCTCTGTCTTCACTCCCTGTGTTCTGGACAGACTCTGGGGGCTGAGAGTCCTGGCTGGGCTTCTGTATTGCCTCCAGGTCAGCCTAGGGAGAGCAGCAGAGGCATGGGTAGGGTTGCCATGTCCGATTGTCCTGGTGGCGGGGAGTGAGAGGGAGGCACTTGGGGGTGTGGGTGGTGGGTTGCTGTGTACCATGTCATCAGCGTGATGATGTCACACGGAAGTGACATCATCATGCCATGGACATCGCACTTTGATGCTCTAGCATTTTGCCTGAAACTCTGTGGTTATCAATTGCAAGTCAACATGGTCAGTGTGATAATGTCACACAGAAGTGATGTCATCATGTTGAGGGCATCACACGTCGATGCTCTAGCATTTTGCCCAGAAACTCTATGGTTACCATAGAGTTTTTGGGCAAAATGCTAGAGCATCAACGTGTGATGCCCTCGGCATGATGACGTCACTTCCGTGTGACATTACCACACTGACCATGTTGACTTGCAATTGGCCTCTTTGGGAGTGGGGCTTCCCCTACTGGCTAGCTGGCTGGTGGCGGATTGGATCCCCAAAGATTGAGGGATCCCCTGGCCAGACTGGCAGCCCTAGGCATGGATGGCTGTGACATCTCTTCTGAGGCAAACCTGAAAGTGACATTAGTCCTCTCTTAGGAATCACTGGAAACTCTATAGTTTTCCGCAGAGGTGACATTATGCTGCTGGTTTGACAGCCTTTAAAAACCATTTTTCTCCTACTGCCATCCCAAGAAGCAGTGGCAGTAAACCAGAGCTAGGAGTGGGGGTGCCTTACCCCCCTTAAAAGACTGGCAAATCTGGGTCAGCCAGAGGAGCAGAAGGGGTGCATGGGGCATGTGTGTTCCTGGGTGGTTGAATCCCTGGGGATGGAAACCAGACATTGTTGCTAGGGAAAGCACCATGAGGTCCACCTATAAAACATTCAGAGGGGCCTGCACCATAGGTATCTTGGGGCTTGTGAGGACCTGTTCTCATTGGAGGAGTTAGTATCAGTGGAGCTGGGGTGAGTCATGACTGGTAGAATGTGTTTTAAAATTTAAAAAGCCACTTCTCCTTTGAAAAAGCTCCCTATGCCTATATTCACTAACAAGGAGATTAGGAAACTGTTATCCTACGAACAATATCCTGGAAGTAAGCCCCAGTGAGTTGACTTCAGTAGCATTCTGAGTAGATCTCCTTAGGGTGGTGCTGATAAGGTGTAGTTCTTTTTTTTTTAGTAAACAAATTTTATTTTCTCAGGAATACAACATATAAAACATTTCATTCTATCAATTGTCTACCCCATTCCCAGTTCCTCCCCTCCCTCCAATGGCTTCCCACAATGCTTCCACCCCTGCTCCAAATTACTTCATATCATCAACAATATCAGTTTTTCATCATTACAATCTAAAGATAACATCGTTTGACTTAATATTGATCTAAACATATTAAGTTTTGTTTCACATCCCAGTTCTTTTCCAGATAAATTTTAAAATCATTCCATTCTCCAAAAAACTCATCGTCTTCTTTGTTATTCAGTTTTTTTGTAATCTTATCCATTTGTGCCATGAACAGAACTTTTTACAGTTTTTAAAGGCTTCAATCAACTTTTTTCTCTCCGGAATCGGATTTCTGGGATTTACTATTCATTTTCCGCTCAACCGCTTAATTCAAATTGACTCCAAACTCAGTTCAGGTAAGCGGCCCGTTTTTGTTATCTAGCACGTTCAAAACGGGTTTCGCATTGTTTCTTTTAACTCACAGTTGTTGTCCTTCTTCAAAGAGGTCGGCTGACGAAGAATTTATGCCGGTAATCCGGCTCGATCGGCCACTATAGAGTTGCTTGGCACTTGCCTTCTTCGTGGGAGGAGGTCAAAGCCCAATTCAGCTTCTTCCGAAGCTGGATTACGCCAACCTCACACTCCCTCTAGGGCGCTGCTGCCTGCTTGTCCCCCCCCCTCGCTGGGGAGTGATGCGTTGGGCTGTGTATTGCCCAAACTGTCAAAAGTGGCCGTCGCTCGCTTCGCACGATCGCGAAACGCTTCAGTCCTCCATCTTAGCCAGACCGGAAGCCTGATAAGGTGTAGTTCTGAAAGGAGGCTGTTTTCTCCTTTGAACTAAAGACTACAGAATAAAATTAATTTCTCACATAGACAAGATTACATGTTTGGAATGCCTTCCACTTAGCATGTGCCAGTAACATATCAGGAAGGGGATGAGCCTTCATGTATGAATGAGGCTTGAATGCAGCCTTTAAAACTGTATACTGCCTATTCTGTAAGCCAAGACATCAGTGCTACAAAAATCTGACCACATGCGTGGAATGTGCAATTACTCACAGAAAACTGTGGGAGAAGGCCATGATTTGGATACTGCATTACAGCTGATAAATAATAAAAGTAGACTGGCCCTGCTACTGAGGTTTCTTGGGATGGATGAAATATAGGCACCCTAAGCACTTGCAATATGCTGTGCTGAAAAGCAGAGATAAGGGGGAATCAGGGTTAGATATTCAGCTTCGTACAAGCAGTGGAGGAGACTGGTGACTCGTTTCCTGCACTGCATCAGCCACACACTGTCAGCATTCTGGGAATGACAGCTCTGCCCACCCACAGATGTCAGCCTTGTGATCTGTTGTCTTGTGAATGTCATCACACAGCCTGAGAGTGCTCCTGTCTGAAGAAGACAGGATGGAGGCTAGCTGAAAACAGGCTGGTGGGACTGTTCAAAGACAAATGGAATCACCATATCAAAAGTGGGAGAAGTACAAGAAATTGTGGTAGAAGGAGGCAAGTGGAGGGTTTCCCTTGTCTACTCCCCGTGCCTCCTTTGGAATGAATACAGACTGACACACTCCCCAAAAAACTGGGAAGGGGGTTTATTCCACCTTCTCTTCTTCTTCCCTGCTGTCCTTCCTGTTACCTCCTTGCTGCTATTGCTCTCTATCATCTTCAGTCACCCGCTCCCCAAATCCCCCTTGCCACCTCTTGTAATTGGGTGGATAGATGAAGCTCTGCCTCATGAACTTGCCTATCTTTTAGTGTCGATTTTCTGTCTGAATAATCCATGAGATAAGGCAGCAACACAAGAACATTCTTACAATAAACCACAACATTCTTACAATAAACCACCACCACCGCATCATTGATCTGAAGTCTCCACCTCTTTCACTCATTGGGCTTGTTCCTCATTTCTGAAATGCCTTTCCTGAACAACCACTGACTTACAGCCTTCTTGTGTTGCTGCCTTATCTCATGGACTGCTTTAGCCATTATATAGGGAGCTACCAGAAATGGAGCTCTGTATGGCAGCTGCTTGTAGGAAGAAGAAGAAGAGGGGGAGGGGGAGTGTTAAATAGTGGGTTCCATGGGTGAACAGACTCCCAGTCTAGTGATCAGCTCTACTTTATTCAGTGATTTCAGCAAGAACAAGACTGTAGACCAGAGCCTCAGCTCGGTTATATTTCCTGCAATGGCCACACCCCAACACACCCCACTCCCAACGATACGCTATTTACTAAACTTTACATCTTAATTGGTTACTGCCAGAAACCCCACTAAGGTACCCGTCCTCCCCAAGTTCCATCTCCAATTCTCTAGGAGTTTCCGAACCTGGATCTGGCAATGTTGCCCATCCCCCATCAGTGGCCAGGGTGGACCTAGTGGCAATCATATCCTCCATGAAAATATTTAACTTCTCTTAGACCAGGCCAAGTTCTTTAAAAAGGTGAGCCATTATTTAGAATTTGAGGGAAAACATGGGCCTTTGTGGGTACTTAACCCCTCTGTCAACTTTTAGGAATACTCATGGCCTCCATTTCCATAAACCCCCTCAAAACACATCACTCTTTAGATTGAAACCCTAATTTCAGCCCTAGCTGAACTTGCTACCTAATAATTTCTATAACCAAGGCACAGCATCTTTGCAATTTGCCTGACATTTTCTACTTAAAGCTGCAGGCTTGACATCTCATGTTTCAATACTTCAAGATCATTTGAATAATCCTTTCACCTCCTTTGATGGTATTTCCTTGAAGGTATTTTAGGGCTCACTTAATCTCCTTTTTGAATAAAGGAATGCAGTACATTTCTTCAGACTTTTCTCTTAAAGCACCATCCAGGGCTCATTCTAGGTACATGTTTTCTGCCACCTCTCAATTTTATGACCCCTCTTGAAAGACAGTAAGCTACATTTTGTTTCCTTGCATGGAAATTTAAAATCTTTTAAAAAGCAGAATGATTATACAGGAGTTGTCAGAATAGATTCTCCAAAGAGATCCACTATTGCAATATTCAGAATTGCTGGGGAAATGAGTATATTGCTTGAGAGGTTGGTAACTACCCTAAAATGCAGGACCACCATACTAAAAAAAAAAAAAAAGCACATTGTCTTTTCAATTAACCAGGACTGCTTAATAATTAGTGAAGGGCCACTGGCATGAATTAATCCTGTCAAAAGGACAATGCTGAGACCTGTTACATGCCAGAGAACAAACTAGTAAAGGAGAGAGACTGACAGAGAATGGGCAGGAAAACAATTGCTCCCACCAACTATTTACCTGAAAGAGAGACCTGAAAGAGAGACCAGGGCCGAGTTCAGACTGGCAATTTGAAGCACTAGGGAGTCGTGGCAAAGAAAACCCAAAACAGACCTGGAACGGCTTGGTTGCGGTATTCCCGTTCACACCGCAGCGAATGAACCGGGAGAATACCATGGAGGATGTGCAAGGGAGCATTCACACTGTTGGGCTGCCTTGGCGGGCTGTTAGTGACTGTTTCCGTGCTGGGCTGCATATGCCATGCACCAATGGCACCTGCCCGTGGAAACAGCCGGTGCCTATTATCAATGACTGCGGGTTGTTCCCGCCTTAGCAGCGCATGTGTTCACACTCAGGGAACTGCAATCAACCCGCTCTACACATGGTTTGCTACCCCTTTCACCTGGTATCTTTTAAACTCAGGAGGGAAGCAGCACAAGACGGCTTGAGTATGGTTGGGGGATGCCTGAAACATGTGTCTGTGCAAACCCGCCCCTTTAATCCGCTACTGAAATGCTCCTGAAACATTTGGCTGCTGGGCCAAACTGCCAGTCCCAGGAGTGCCAAATTACAGGTATGTTTCAGTGTATGTTAAGTGCTGCCAAGTTGCTTCCAACTTATGACAATCCTATGAAATAATGACCTTCAAAACATCCTATTGTTAACAGCTTTGCACAGATCTTGCAAACTTTGGCTTCCATGACTGAGTCAATCCATCTCACATTGGCTCTTTCTCTGATTGGGTATGTAAGGTAGTTTTTAAAAAGTGTGCATAACTTTTGTCAGAGTCTGTGTGTCTTATATTCAGGGTCATCTTCATTTCGAGTACATATGGTACATATGGTAGCAGCAACATGTCTTGTTGAATCACAGCTTCTGGGTAGCATAGATGGGAGAGATGTATTCCTGGTTCAGTACTTACAGAGTCAGGAAGCCTTCTGGACAAGGCTTCCCTTGGCCAGTGTACAGTCTATAGTCCAGCACTGGGCTCTTCACATGGGACCACACCTCTGTCCATTGACCAGGCACACACTCTTCACAGTCCAGTAAGGCAGTGACATTAAAAGGGTCTTTACTAGTGCCATCTGAAAATGGCTGCATGGCAATAGAGGAAAATAGCAAGAAACAGGCTCCATATGAAAATGGAGGTCCAAGACATTACAGCACATTTGACTCTGCTTGTGGGTGGGTGGGTGTGTACTCCTGAAACCAGTTTGCATTCCAAGGACAATAGCACTATTGATTGACATGCTACTGTGCAGTCACTCATGCCCATGCCATCTGGCAGCACAGTGCCAGACACTGCCCTGTTCTAACACTGCAGCCGTTTTAAGCTTTGATTAATAAGGCTGCATGTCAAATGTGACATTGCAGTCATGGCGGAGAGTGGAGAATGTGTGTCTAAGGAGAGACTGCCAAGAGGATCCGCCTTCTGTAAAGCAAACAAAACAAACACATATAAAAGAACAACAGTTTTATCAACATCTGCTCCTCCTTCGTGGTTTCTTTCAGTTTATATTTTGAAGTGATTTTCATGGAGATTTATATTTTCTTTAAAAACAAATGTGTGTTTTCAAGACTCAGAAATGTCATTGTCCTTTTTTACTTTAGCTGGTAAGACCAAGTGGTACAAGGAAAATCCATTTGGAATAGAGGCCTTTTGGCTTTAAACATTCATTTTAAATTCTAAAGGCTGAATTTTAAGTGTCATATCTTTCTCACATTCAAATATGATGTGTCACTCATTCTTGGTACATCCTTTGAACATGTTCCTCTCCCTCTCTGGGAACTCTGCTTTCAGTGCTAGATAGTAGAAGTGGAACACTGACTGTTTAGAGAAAAATAAGTAGATTTATTATAGAAGAACAAACTAACCAGTCTAACTGCTGTAAAAATAACAAAGAGCAACAGGAAGCTCTACAGGAGCAGGAAGTCTACAGAAGAGCCAATCAGGAGACAGCAAGGACACAATCTGAAAAAGTGGGAAGTCTAGCTATGCTAACTACAAGTCCTTCAGTTGTCCCCCTGTAGGATGATCTCCAGATCTTCTTCATAAGGCTGAAAAAGTGGGAAGTCTAGCTATGCTAACTACAAGTCCTTCAGTTGTCCCCCTGTAGGGTGATCTCCAGATCTTCTTCATAAGGCTGCACTATGTATCTTGCATATTCCAACAGCACCATTAGGGGTAATAGAAAGGAACAGATCTATTCTGTGGGATTATGAAGCCAATCACATTTGTCTACATGGTGACATCACAAAGGACAATACAGCCAATTCAGAGTAAGAACATAAGTTCATAAATTAGTCAGTATTTCTGAGCAATATTACGAGTAAAAATGTTTGCCCTCTTAGCCTTAGCAAAGTCTGATGAGTATATAGATCCCTCCAAATCTGAATCACCAGCACCACCATATTATTTAGGGCAATGAAAGAGGACAACTCTATTCGATGGATGAGGTGTGTGCAGACAGGGCAGGTATGCTACAACATATTTTTCTGTCCCTAGCTCATAACTCCCCACACCTCCTGTCCCCCAAGCCAGCTTGTCACAGATGAATAGGGGAGGTCACAGGAGCATCCTTGTTTTTTACGTGTGAGAGATTCAAAGTTCTGTCCTCCATCTGCAGTCAAGAAAGCAAGAAGAAGTTGAATGGCACTTCATTAACGAGGTATGGCATAGTGCTGTTATACAAGCTTTGTCTGTATGAATGGCAGCTGGGTATCCCTAATTCCCTTTCATTTGATCTTTTCCCCCATCTCCATCCTTTCATCCAAAGGATATTCAAGTTCACTCTGGGCAACAAATAAGCAGCCACTGATAGAAGGTTACAAATATTTACATTTTCTTGGCTTTGCTGATAGGAGGACTTTGTGCTGGCATGTCTCACTTAATTTGCAGGGTGCTTCAGAAACACAACAAAAGACTCTTGGGCAGCTTTGACACTTCATTAGTAATGCATGCTCCACCTCCCTCCTTGGTCCAGTCTCTGCTGACATATTGTCTATGCAATGGAATTTGTCAAATAACACATGGCAAAGTGTGTGGGTTGCACCTAGGGACCAGACTGTTTCTAATAGTTTCAGGGCTCAGAAGCCAGGTCGTGTAACCACCCCAAAAGAGGGTTGTTTTCACCCTACTCTGACCTCAGCTCTTTAGCAGAAGAAACTAAGGCCAAAAGTATTTGTACCTAAAAGCTAAAACACCCTGGAACTAAAATGTATAGATGTTTTCCTCACATCATTGAAAAGCACCTCTTCAATATTTCATGCAGTGCATGGCTACATATTTACTGAGTTTTGTGATCCCCTGGCCCATTTTATAAACTCAAGATATTTTACAACAGCTTCAAAATCAGATAAGCATGATAACAGAGAATAGCTGCCTATGTTACATAAAATCAAAAGGATCATGGTACTTCCAAACAAATGGCTTTGTGTATTAACAGTGTGCTAAATCATCTTGTCATACATTGGTCGTCCATGTTGCACCAAATGTTCTCTAGTTTAAACTTTGCAAAAAGAAACTAGCAGTTTTGTTGGATAGAAATTTTCTCTCCCAAACTCGTAGACTGTGTGAATACTTATCATTTTTCTGCAAAAATAAAATAAAATTCAGTATCATTGTTTCTGTTGCTGCTGCTAAGAAAGAGGACTATGGGGATGGCTGACAGAGATTTATAAAATTATGCATGGGTGGAGAAAGCTGACAAAGAGAATTTTTCTCTCTCTAACTTAGTTTTGAAGCTTGGAAGCACCCAGTGAAGTTTATTGGCAATAGATTCAGGACCATTTTTTGCAGCCCTTAGTAATTCAGGTAAAACCATATATTAAGGACACTACACACTTCATTCAACAGGTAGCGAATATACAGGTTTCTGAAGGCTGCTACCTTGTAACCCTAGATGTAAGAACTTTATACACAAACATACTACATGGAGAAATAAGACAGGTCATTGCACAGACACTAGAGCAACAACAAAATATCCCTGTTCCCACTTATTTTTTGCTTGAAATTTTGGACTTAATATTGGAAAACAATTATTTTTGGTTTGAAAAAATTTTTAATCTTCAAAAATGTGGCATTGCAATGGGTAATCCTGCTGCACCATCACTTGCAAATCTTTTAATGCAACACTTTGAGGAAACATATATTCTAGCATCTGTAAACCCTTTTTTTCTTAAGATCAAAAAGTATCTGAGGTTTATTGATGAATTTTTTTGTTAGTGCAGGGCAATATATGCTTAAACCAGTTCCATCAGTGGGTTAATACATTACATGACAGCATAAAGTTTGATATTCATTATAGTCAGCAGTCTATCAAATTTTTGGACACCACAATATATGTGAATTAGGGTAGGTTAATGGTCAAGTCATATCACAAGACAACTGATAGAAATTCTTTATTGTATTTCACATCCTTCTATCCACATAAATTACGTTATAATTTACCCTATGGACAATTTATACAGGCCAAAAGAAATTCATTTATGCCACAAGATTTTGTTGCTGAAGCAGATTTACTAGAGAAACAATTCAATCAGAGAGGCTATCCATTTAGAATGATTAAACAGGCTAGAGCCCGGGCAGAGAATGTTGCAAGGGAGGGGCTTTTGAACTATAGGAGCAGAAAATCTACAGGAAGAATTACATGTGGCTTCCAATTCTCTAGCATTTCTAATCAAATTAGAAGATCAATCTTTAGACATTGGCATATAGTTTCACATATTCCAGGCTGTCAGTTGCCACCATATATAGGTTTACGCAGAGGAAAAAAACTGAGAAAAACTTTAGGTAGATCTGGCTCCTTTAAGGACAGCACACCTGCAACTAATCTAAAAGGGTTCCTTAAGTGTAGACATTGCAAGGGTTGTCAGCATATGGTAGAAGGTAGCAGCTACATTTATAAAGACACAGGGATTCTGTATAATTTTAATTTTACTGCAACCTATTCCACAAAGAATGCAATCTACCTTTCTGTTTGTCCATGTGGATTAAAATATGTCGGCATGACAACTAGGGCAATCAGGACTCTGGGCCACCTTGCTCTTATCATACCAAGGTCAGCCTCTGCTTGTAACACCAGGGCCTTGCCCTTCATGGTGAGGCAGAATAGCCGACCAGACTATCTGCACTCTGGGCCACCTTGCTCTTATCATTGCAAGGTCAGCCTCCACTTGCAACACCAGGGCCTTTCCCTCCACTTGCTCTTATCATTGTAAGGTCTGCCTCCGCTTGTAACATCAGGGCCTTGCCCTCCAGCCCACTCCCTAAGGCCCAGCTGAGAACTGATGGTTGTCCTCCTGGCCCGATGGGCAGCCCTAAAGACCATGCTGTGGCCGCAGACGGTGACTCTTCATCTCATCCCACGGCCTGCAGCCCCTGAAAAAAGAACCCCATTAATAACTTAAACATAACATTAGACTTTGCAGTCCTGCACATATCCCTTGTAGCACCGTGATTTCCAGCAGTCTATCTGCTGAATCTCGCTATTGGAATACCCTATGGTTGCTGCCGTTGAAGCCACCCCTATTCGGACAGAGTGGGTTTCAAAGCAGAACCCGCCTAATCCCAACGGACAAATGCTTTCTGTGTTAGGGCACAAAATTGAAATTTGGTGAGAGGGGTGCCATCCCTGTGGTGAAATAAATTCTGGCGTACGGCCAGCATGGGGCATAACTCCACCTCAGAACAACGGCCCAGCTCAATAACAGAACCCTTGGCAAGTTGGTCAGTCTTTGACCTCCTAAGTGTGATCCTGACTTTAGAATCCAGCATATGAATGTCCCACTGGTCAAGTGCTAAGGCCAGATGTATCCTGGCAAGAGCCTGCCACTAGCTCACTGATCTGCAGTGCCCCGAAGAAAGCGACCAGTGACGCTGTGTGGAACAGTGAAGCCTCATATCCATCCAGATAGAGATGACAGCTAGAGATGACAGCTAGAGATGACAGCTAGAGATGACAGCTAGAGATGACAGCTAGAGATGACAGCTAGAGATGACAGCTAGAGATGACAGCT
>NW_015172031.1:919979-941398 GCF_001447785.1 Gekko japonicus | reverse complement strand
TTCTTCATCACACAGGCAACTTCCCTCCCCCCCCAACCTTCTCTGCACAGAAGGCACAAAAGACTCTTTCCTGCCTTTTGCTTGACAAAGGGCTTGGCCTTCCTAATCCTTTCAAGGAACTGTACCTGGCCAAGGAAATGAACTTCCATCACAATAGGTGACAGCCAATGAGTCATCCCTACCCTCGAGGTGTCTCTGCCATAGACTTAGAAGTTTAATATTGACCAACACTTTAAGCCCCCCCCCATCGCGGACGTGAATTTTGGAACGGACCACCATGGGTTGTCTCAAGGGAGGTGGCCAGCAAAGCCCTGTCCCCAAAGCCCCCATACAAAAGTGGGCACCCAGCAACGTGCTCTCTCTCTCTTTTGCCCTCTCTAGACCCTTCTCTTGCTCTCTAAACTTACCCTGCCTCTAAGACTTTTGGACTGCAGCCAAAGTCTCCGTGTGTTTCTGACTGGTTCAGAACACGATCCCTATTTCTTAGTAGTCTCCCCTATTTTTCCATTTGGATGTGTTATCACTCCGGACTGGTAACTATTGCCCCTCAAAGATATCCTGCTCATGCGAACGTCTCTTGATTTTTCTATCTAATTTTCTTAGAAGCTGTGTAACTGTGTGCTTGTGCTTGTGTATTGTTTGTTTGTGAAGAATCTATAGTAAAGGATAAATTTTATATTGGAAACCAGCCTCCATATCTATTTCTAGTGCTTCTGGAAGAAGCGGGACCCCTGTATATAAAGGTATTTGTTCCCTGCCTATTGCTATTTTTAATATCTCATATTCACGAATATTGATAACTAGGAGTAAGGCCCGTTGTGGGAAGAAATACAATGATCTCTAGAAGGAAGCTCCAGGTGAGTGTCCTGGCTGTGGCTGGTGAGGTGGCAGAGGGAAGGGGAAAATAGAGGGAGGCAAGCCATTTTTATATCCTTCTGCTTAGCTATAAGGCAGGGCTGTCTCAAGTCATTTTGCTGCCCCAAGTGGGTAGTATGGGAAGACAGCCTCGTGGTCACAGGTGTGGTTCCCTCCACCCCTGACTTATGTTAACTTGCTGCATAACGTGAGCTCCCATTTCTGGTCCCAGTTCCTGCTAACCTAGCAGTTCGAAAGCAAGAAAATGCAAGTAGATAACTAGGTACCACTTCAATGGGAAGGTAACAGCATTCCATGCACCTTGGCATGTAGTCATGCCGGCCACATGACCACGGAAATGTCTATGGACAGCGCTGGCTCTTCGGCTTGGAAACAGAGATGAGCACCACATCCCTAGAGTCAGATTCAACTGGCTTTTGAGCAAGGGAAACCTTTACCTTTACCTAGTTGCAGCTAAGGTAGAAAACCACCTCCTCTTATGCCATGTCTTCTGGGTTCCAAGAGTCTGGAAAACAGTTCCATAGCATGTTACAGGGTTGCCAACTCTAGGTTGGGATATACCTGTAGATTTGAGGGGTAGAGCCTGGGGAGGGCAGGGTTTGGGGTGGGGAGGGACCTCAGCAGGCTATAATGCCATAAAGTCCACTGGCAGCCATTGTCTCCATGAGAACTGATCTTGGTTATCTGGACATCAGTTGTAATAGCTGGAGATCTCCAGGTGCTGCCTGGAGGATGGCTTATGTTAATTTGGGTCTATGCAGTGGCAGCTAAGGTAGAAAAGCACCTCCTCCTATGCCATGTCTTCTGGGTTCCAAGGGTTTGGAAAGTGGTTCCATAGCCAGTTACATGGTTGCCAACTCTGGGTTGGGAAATACCTGTAGATTTGAGGGGTAGAACCTGTAAAGGGCAGGGTTTGGGGTGGGGAGAAACCTCAGCAGGGTATAATGCCATAGGGTCCACTGGCCAAAGCAGCCATTGTCTCCAGGAGAACTGATCTTGGTCATCTGGAGATCAGTTGTAATAGCTGGGAAATTTTCTGTAGGGGAAATGATGTGCTGTGGCTGGGGAGATCTCCAGGCCCCACAGGGAGATTGGGATATGTATTTTACCTCAGGACTCCTAACAGCAACAGCAGACTATTTAGAATATTAGAGGCAAAGGCCAATCAGGACACATATGCAAATGACCTCTGTGTTCTGACTGGCTATTGGGAAGAGAGGAACAGCAAACTGTTTAGAATGTTGAAGGCAGGACTTAGGCAACACAGCCAGTGGATAGGGAGACCCTCTGAATGACAGATCATTCAGCCAACTGATTTTGGAGCGTGTTGGAGTGTTCAGGGGAGTCCATGACCAAAACAGGAGAGATAACTCAGAGCAATCAGGCTAACAGCTTTTCGCTAATGGAATGAGCTGACAGGCCCATACCTCTCAGTGACACAAAATTGCTGTATGCCAATAAAGGTTATTGGAATTGGACACAAAATTGCATCAAATGGGGCACTGGTATGGGCCAAACCTGACTCAGACCCGCTTCCTCCCTAAAGGACAGGAACTACTTACCCACCCTCTTATAAGCTCTCTGGGTGGACAGGGTGAGAGCTAACCCAGGCCATGACCTTAGGAGACTTGGACGTCACTGAGTTAATCATGTGCACTGTGGACAGATTGCTGCACCAGAAGTGGACAGTATGGTTTGAAAATTCTGCCAACCAAATCCACACTGCTACGGCAATCGGAAAAAATTCCAGGAAGGTGATATCTTTAACCCACCCGGCCTGAAACCATTCCCCAGGCCAGTCATCAGCACACCAGTGTCCACAGAAATAGACACCAAAGCCAGAGGAGCCTTCAGCGTCAGATGTAACCTGCAGCTCAGCTGCGACAAGAAGGTCTTCCCGCCAAAAAGACACCTCATTGTATGAGTCCAAAAATTCCAAAATTCACTGATAGTCCATTATGAACATCATAATCCAGGAAGCTTACTAACAATTTTTTCATCCCTACTTTGGAGCGGGAGAGAATGACCGCATCGTCAGCATATAAAAGCAAGGGGACAGCTCGTCCACCCAGAACTGGACAGTGACTATAGCCTGGAGAGTCTTCCAAACAGACAAATCATTAAGAAACAAATTGAAACGAAGCGGAGCTAAGATACAACTCTGTTTAACCCCAATATTACTTATAATTTTGGGGGTTAAGATACCTTCTCTAGAACCTCTGATTTGACAAGTTGTACCGGTGTAGAGATTCCTAATCAAATGTAACAGTCTTAGATCCATCCCTAACTTCAATAGTTTCTTCCATAGGAGCTCTCTGAACACAGAGTCAAAGGCACCCTTCAGATCAAGGAAGGTAGGAAAAAGCCTGTTTCCCTTCCCTTTATGATATTTGTTCACTAAATGGCATAAGACTATACAGTGGTCTAAGGTGGACTTCCCCTGACAAAAACCAGCTTGTTCACATCCCAATATTCACTGTTCAATGACCCAAGCATTAAGCTTAATCGCAAGATGTCTTGCGTAGAGTTTACCCAACGTTGAAAGAAGACTAATTGGCCTATAGTTACTAGGCAACTCAAAGTTACTTTTTTAAAAAATTGGCACTACTACAGCATTCAACCACGCTTCAGGCATTACTCCTGACCTATCTATAGCGGTAAAAGCTGCCAAAAAGGGAGCCTACCATTCTGGGCACGCTTTAATAGCTTCAGGGGGGGTTGCATCCAGGCCTGGGGCCTTCCCTGGCTTAATTTGCGCTATTAATGCTTCAATTTCCTCAACTTGCACCGGGGGGCATTCCGGGCAATCCTCTAGCCTAGTCTCAATCTCAACACCCTCCATCACTCTGGTGGCCGTAAACCCCCCCTGGAAGTATTCGTACCAGTTCTTATTCGTGATTGAGGGATTCACGAGTCTATTCCTGCCAAACGCCTCCGAAATCACGGCCCAAAATTTCCTTGAGTCATTGCTAATCATAGCATGCAACAAAGGCTTCCAATTATTCTACCAAGCCATCTAGTGGTAGTTGGCCTAAACAAGGCTTTCTATATGCCTTATAAATGGAACGGACTTGGGCCTTCGCTTCATAACATTCTCTATCAAACCATGTCCCAGCTCGACGGGTTTTGTTATGGCCAGATTGTTAGTGATGTGATGATAACGATTCTACAAGTTGGATCATGATAGAATCATAAGCCTGAATCAGGTCTACCATCCCATTTGGTTCCTCTGCTAAATGTAAGAACTTTTCCAGGCATCGAGGCTTCAAGACCTCAGCAGCCTTCCGGGCCATTGTATGAGTCCAAAAATTCCTTCCATACAAGGAGGTCATCCCTTATCCCCCTGGTGACTCTGTTCCTATGGTGTGGGAGATGGAGGCCCTTCTTGGACTCACATAGTCTCCTAACAAATGCCCGGCTGGATGCCACAACTTTATTTATTTCTTTATTTATTTTATTGAGATTTATACCCCGCCCTCCCCACAGAGCATGCAAAGTTGAGGTGGCCGACCAGCTGCTGCAATTCCAGCAAGGTAATCTTTGTCTTTGCCCTGGCCGTGTCAATTATGTCTGCAGTGCAGTTAATTTGTCAGATGGTAATTTACATAGCTGCCCTACCATGTCAATCTCTATCCCCAGAAAAGTGAGAATGGGAGTAGGGCCCTCTGTTTTTTCCTGGGCAAGAGGAATGCCTAGATCCTTTGCCAGGTCCATGAAGCTGGTCACACTGTCCTGCATCTTTCCTTCCTATAATTGGCAGTGCTGCCTAGTCCTGCCCTGTAACGCAAGGCCCATTCTAAAAAGGAACTTAACCTCTCAAACGCAGCGCAAGACCCAGAGCACCCCATGGGAAGAGCCCTGTCCATGTAAAATTTTCCTTCGAAAGTAAAACCCAGCAGCTCAAAATTGGCCAGGTGGACAGGGAGGAGACGGAAGGCTGACTTAATGTCACATATTGCCAATTCTGCACCCTTCTCACAGCAGCACACCACTAGCATGGCCTGATCAAATGAGGTGTATCTAACTGAACATAACTCTTCAGGTATATCGCCATTCACCAACTCCCCACATGGATATGACAATTGGTGAATGAGGCGATACTCACCAGGTGCCTTCTTTGGCACAACCCCCAGCAGGGAAACTCTTAAATTGTTAATAGGGGGGGAGGGGAATGGGCCAAGGACCCTACCTTTCTTACATTCCTTGGCATTTTCCCCCCCCCGAACTATGTGCTCCACCCCCTTAACTGTTTTCAAATTAGGAGCACTATATGGTCATCTTTCCTTGATAAGCTATCCTAAACCCTAAAGTGAAACCTTCCAAGAGGTAAACTTGATCCTGTCAGTTCAGGTAATCCCTCAACCACCGCTCAAGCACTTCACTTTTATTGGGCTGGGACCCTTTGTCAGGAGGGAGGTTGTAACCACTGTCTCCTCCTGAATGCTTACCTCCCTTGCCTCTGTCCTGTCCCTTTGTTTTGGGGCAACTAGAGAATGTGTGGGGCCCCACACACAAAGGGCATTCATGCCTGAATGAACACGACTTGTGACTGCATGTTCCATGGGAGGTGAACTCCCAGCAAACCACCTGCCCCACCTGATGTTGCAATCTACGAACCGTGAGGCCACTATCTGACCTTTCATTTCTGGTTGACTGAGCCAAGGACATAATTTGCAGCCATAAGTGTGGATGAATCTCGTCCCATCTCAAGGACGGATTCATAGCTGCTCAGATACGGAACTCTTCATCGTACTGAAGCCGTGCAGGGCTCGGGAAATCAGTAAAACCCTTGTAAATAATGTCCATATATCGGAGCATCGCAGCAGCCCTCCATGGTTGGTATCTTACAATTACTGCTGCATAAATTAAAAATCCTGGGAACCAGTTTGCCCAGGTCATCTCAACCCTGGGCCTCTTCAGACACTCCTTCTCCCGGTCATCTAGGTTCTCATCTTTTTTTCCCCCCCTAGTTCCCTGTATAACAGCGTAAATACATCCACATACTTGCTCTTAAGGATTTTCTCCCTAGTGGCAGTGGAGAGATGGTCCCCAAGAGGCAAAGCCAAATCCCCAAATGGTATGGCACCTGGTGATACCGTGTCATATGAAGAATCCCCCAAGTGTGAAAAGTCTATACTTAGATTTGGTAGACCCATCTGGGCCAAATACCCTGATGGGGCGGCGGGGCCATACCCCCTCCAACCTGCATAAAGTGACCATCTGCCCGGTGGTGTGTGTTCAACACTGCCTTGTGCAGTGTATGTAGCAGACCCAGCGGCACCCTGAGTGCACGGGTCCCATGTCCAATATGTCCCACCTTCACTGGTGTTCTTCACCTTACCTTCCCTCCTTGGAGGACCCTTATACAATTCCACCTGTAGTGCTTCTGTACCCTGGGTTTCCTGCCTGACATCAGACTGCTGTCCCCGGGCCTGTTGGACAGATGTTGATGCTCCATTGTCAGTTGCCAAGGATACTCCTTGTCCCTCCTCCAGTAAACCCAAGCGAGCTAGCACCTGTGCTTGAAAAGACTTATTAGAAACCCGTTTCGTCTGTTTAACACTGCCCATGCTATGAGACGCTCCCCTCTGTTCCCCATTTTCAATGAAGTTGCTGAAATCGCTTTTAAAATAGCATCTCTGGTCTGTCTTCTTGAGAATCTGACCACAATTTCTCCAGGCAGGCTATTTTTAAAAATATAGTTGGAGTATGCCCTATAAGCAGTCTCCATCTCTTTTACTACTTCATCCACTGTTGAGCCTATTGCTGGAGCAATGATCTCGCTGAGCAGCTTTCTCAGATCCTCCTTCGCCGATTCAGGAACTCCCTGGAATCTGAGAATCATGTTGGCTTTTTCCATTTGTAGCTGTGACAAATGGTTTTCTTGGAAGCTTTGTTTTGCTTCAACTTCCCCCATTCTTTTCTTCATTTTCTTGTTTGTGGTGTCTGTCTCTTTAATTCTCTCAGTCGTATCCTCCACCTTCTTCGCCGTTTCTGCCAGTTGGAGCTGCTGGGATGCGAAGTTTTGATTCAGAGAAGTCAGTTGCTGGTTAATACCATTGAGTTGCTCCATCACCGGCTTGAGCATATCCGCTAACATTTTCATGACATCTCTTCCCTCTTCCGGTTTTGGGCTCTAACTACCCGCCGGTTTAGCTTTAAACTTTCTTTGCAAAGCCACCATTTTATACGATTGTTTACAGTTTCAAACCACTTCTCGTGGACTCGAAAAATCATCACCTCGATTTCAGCGCTCAAGTAAGTCTCTCAAAACAAAATCGCTGCTTATTTCCCCCCTGCCCCCTTCGTTACGCTTATCTGTCTGTTCGCATAAGAGGTGTCCCACTTTGCACTCCGCTTTTCCCATGGGGTGTGTGTGTGTCGCTTTTAAAATATTCAATTTATTTTGAACTCACATTCATTGTCGGTCATTTCTCTGACCTCGCTCACAGTACTCACAGATATTCTGCTCGATCTCCAGCACTTGTCGAATCAGCTTGTGCCCGAGGGCCACACAGCGGCAGGACCGTCAGGGTGGAGGGGAGCCTCAATTCTCCGAAATTTAGTCATCGAAGAGGCTGCCCCTCAAAAGCCCTCTGGTCTGGAGCCTATCGCAAAGACTCCATGTGGGTGGTACTTGAGGTAGCATCCCTCCATACCACTGGTGTGTGAGTCACTCCCCCGAGGTCCGGGGAGAACGACTGCCATCGCTGATCCACAGACCAGAAGTCTCCCTCTGGCAGATGGTTGAGGGACAGGTGGGTGATCATGGCCGACCCCAGCAACCCCAGTAAATTCCCCCCCCAGACCCACGACGAGATTTTTTTAGCATGCAAAAGGAGCACTGCACTGCAAGAGACTGTGACATGAAACAAAGGACGGTCATGTGCTGCCTGGGAATATATATACACACCCCTCCCATTCTGAGGGAGAAGGATGGATGTCTCTGATTGGAAATCAGAGATGCCTGTTGGCCTCGGGTGCCTGGCATTTATCCCTCAACGGCTGAAAAATCCCACCCACAAAACAATGGGGGTGGGGTTTCTCTGGTGAAAGTAGCTGAACGCTTCCGAGCTCAGAGTGTGAAGATTGGGCACTCAAACTTCCGGACATGTGACCTTTGAGCTGGTCCAAGCCCCCAAAGAGGCAATGTTTGGCCTGGATTTTGGTTCGGTGTTTGGGTCTGTGCCCATCCCTAGTGATTATTATAAGCTGTGAAGTGGCCCAAAGGTATTGCGACATGCAGCCCAATAATGACTGGAAACCACCATACTGTATCCACTGCTTTCAGGAAAAAAACTGATTTTTGATTTATATTTGCAGCCAAATACTACATGGAGCCAAACACTACACACACCCATAGGCTCAAAGAAAGCTGCACAAATCACCTGTTGTGACATTACACAGAGAAGGTGCCTGCACAAAGCCTTACATGTGAATAGGTTTTCAGCTACACTGCCAGCCTGGTGAAGGGAAGCACACATCTCCATATTGTCAGCAAAAGGACAACCTAAGGAGAAACAGCCCCCATTGTTGAACTGTCTGCTGTCACATATTCTGCATCTCTGCTTTATTTCTGAATGGCATTTCCTGATAGATGGACCCTTTTTATGATCTGGAAATGGTCAAGCTTCATCTGCACATCAAGGAGGTTCCTTGATGCCAAGTTTCACACTTAACCAGATGCCCTACTTTGAGTTAGATTTTAAGTTACAATATTGCCCAACCGTCTAGGTTGCCACCCCTCACTACACACAACCAATGAGATTAGTTTTGGGATGGACTAACAGGTAGGTGGGTCCACAGGTTGGCATAGGTGCCACCCACCCAAAGATCTACCTATAAAAGACAAGGACCATTCGCTTGGCCCTTGCTAGCCGCATCCCCTCAACACTCCCTGTCTGCTTTCATTCCCCTTTTGTCCAGCTGCCTATACCCAAACCCTTATCTCCACTTGATCTCTTGGTCTGCAGCCAAGAGACCCGCATAAACTGGCTGGCTCTAGCTGTGTGCTAAACTCCCCTAGCATCATATTTTCGTCCCCTCCATTCTTCATTGGAACTGACAAGCTTCAGGACAGTTAAGTATCGCTCTCTATCACCCCACCTGCTAATGCAAAAGTGACTCTTTGTAACTCTGTATTCCTAAAGAACTTGATTGAATGTGTGTGAGCATCAGTATTGTGTGTATGTGATTTATATATTCTTAAGTAAAAGACAGTTATTTGAACAACACCAGCCTCGTCTCCTTCTACTGGTAACCCCTGGGTGGGATTTGGACCTTGGTATAGCTGGCAAGCACGCAGATTAAAATTTGTCAACTGCTGTAGATAAAGCAGTTCGGCTAATAGCTGGGTTAGTTCTCCTTAGCACGTATGGGGTGCTAGAGCCACATAGTAAAACTTGGCTCTGCCATTGAGATCAGTGCATTTCCTGGGTCAGGAGAAAGTTGCAGAACAACACATTCCTTCCTATGTACTTCAAGCCCCCATTGACAAAATACATCTTTTGAAATAAGACCTTATCATAGCCAGCACTTTTAGAAACTACAGTTTTATTCCACTGCAACCTTGCTAAATACTTAGAACACTGGACTCCTTCCAAGTAATTGTCAGGCTTTTTGTCTTCCCGATAAATAACTATGAACCATTTCTTAGGATCTGCATAATGCAGGAAGCCCTAATGAGCTACAGATTCAATTAGCAATAAAAACACCTGTTAACTATCCCAGTTAACCATTATTTCAGACCTGGCATGCTATACCAAGGTGGTCCAGTCCCTGCACTTGGAGATGTTGCCAATTCAGCAGTTTATGCATGGACAGAGAAAATAGAATGTTTAACACTAAACCAACTCAGCGACATCTTTGCTGCTATTAGCAGCTCACCTTAGCTGCTGGTACACGCAAGACTGGAAAGGTGACAGGATGTGCTATAATAGTGCTTTGCTTCACTCACTGTTGGAGAATACATGCTCTTTTAAAGTACCATGGGGCCACTGCATTCCTAAGGGTCTGGACTTGCTACAAAACAGGTGGTGTTCCAGTCTCCATTAAGCAGAGGGCAACAACGGCAGCATTATGTAAATTGTAGCAGATTTGGTGGTCAATTTAATTGAAATACTGTTTTTAAGTGGTGTTTTTTGTTTTTGTTTTTTGTTTTTAAGGATATTGGAGGATTTCCCCACAACTAAGCACTATTGTTGACCACTACTGATGAAGAAGTATCAGAAGGAGTGGAATGATGCTTAAAAGCTATGATAATTTCACAAGGTTTCAAGGTCGATTGTATTTAACTCAGGATTTCACTGATCACCATTGGCATAAAGAGAGGAATTGTACCCTTGTGCACTCTTCTGATTTTTATTTTTTATTTTTATTTTATTAATTCCATTTATACCCCACCCTCCCTGTGAACAGGCTCAGGGCGGCTTACATTAGTCGGTACCAGTATCATAAACCATATACAAAAGTTAAAACATTTTAAACATTTAGAACAATCAGATAATCAAAGTGCTAGTAGTAATCGTCTTTCAGTAATTAGGATGGCATATTATATAGTATACAAACAATTGTTTCCGAGGCACTGATTTTTCAGCATCACGCGACGATATGGCTCAATCTCCAGGCTGGGACCAACCCATAATCACAGATGTTGGTGGTAGTGGTGTGGTGGCTCCTAATTGAAAGCCTGGTGGAAGAGCTCCATCTCGCAGGCCCTGCAAAACTATAAAAGATCCCACAGGGCCCTGATCTCATCTGGGAGCTCATTCCACCAGTATGGAGCCACCAGTGAAAAGGCCTTGGCCCTGGTGGCAGCAAGCCTGGCATCCTTAAGGCCTGGGATGGTCAGTCGATGTTGTGACCCAGACCGTAGTGCTCTCTGGGGTATACATGGGGAAAAGCGGTCCCTCAGGTGTGTCGGACCCTGGCCATATAGGACTTTAAAGGTAAGCACCAGCACCTTGAAGTGGATTCACTATGCTATTGGCAGCCAGTGCAGTGGCTTCAGCGCAGGCCGGATGTGCTCCCATTTAGGAAGGCCCGTCAGAAGTCTGGCCACGGCATTCTGCACTAGCTGCAGCTTCCGGATTTGTGACAAGGGCAGCCCCATGTAAAGAGTGTTACAATAGTCTAGTCTCGAGATTACCATCGCATGGATTACTGTAGCCAGGTCATTGCAGCCGAGGAAGGGAACCAACTGCTGAATCAGCCGAAGATGGTAAAAGGCTGACTTAACAGTGGCTGCTACCTGGGCCTCCATTGTTAAGGAGGTATCCAGGAACACTCCCAGACTCCTAACCTCCAGCACTGGCACCAATGGTGCCCCATCAAAGGCTGGGAGTGGAATCCCTACTCCCAAACTCCCCTGACTCAGGCACAGGACCTCCGTCTTTGCTGGATTTAGTTTCAGCTGGCTCAGTTTAAGCCAACCAGCCATGGCTTGCAATGCCCAGTCCAGATCTTCTGGTCTGGAGTCCAACTGGCCACCCAGCATCAGATAGAGCTGGGTGTCATCAGCGTACTGGTGGCGTTAACATATATTAACATATATTATTTAATATCCAGCATTAAAAAAACCCAGCCCAACATAAAACATAGATCACTAAAATGATCACACATAGTTTAAAATAACAGTTTCTAGACTAAAATAGTGTCAAATATCAGTCCCCTAATTTAAAGCCTGGGTGAACAGAAATGTTTTGGTTTGGCACCTGAAAGAAATCAAGGGGAAAGACATTCCATAGGCAAGGTGCCACTACTGAAAAAAAAACAACCCTGTCTCTAATTGCCACCTCTGAAAGCAGGGGCACAGACAGCTGGACTTATGAAGCACATCTTAACTGGTGGGTTGGCCAATATGGTGGGCCTTTCAAATACCCTGGTTTGACCCTGACAATGGCCTGGATGCTGTATTTTTGAAGGAGCTAAAGTTTCCAGACCATTTTCAAAGGTAGCCCCATGTAAAACACACCACAGCAATCTTGTAATGGTTTTAAAATGTGATTTTATTATGTATGTCTTATTTGCTAGCATTCTTGGTGGCCCTTGTGAATAGAAAGGTGGGATACAAATTTTGTAAAAGAAATAAATAACTTGGATATAATCAGAACATGAATTATTGTGGCCAGATTATGCTTTTCAAGGTACAGCGAGGCACTACATGCCACAGAGGAAATCTGGTCTTGAACTGTACCCAGCATCCAGCAGTATCCCCAAGTTCTGAACCTGTTCCTTTGACCAGCAGCACCTCAGTCTTGTCTATACTGAGCTTCACTTTGTTTATTGTCATCCATCCTATTACCATTTCTAGGCACCTGTTTTGGACTTCCACAGACTGGCACGACTCAGCCTTAAGGAGAAGCAGAGCTGGGTATTATCTGCATAATGGTGGCATCTCATTCCAAATGCCCTGATGATCACTCCCAGCTGTTTCATGTAGATAATGAACAGCATGGGAGGCAAGATTCCATGGGGCCAAGCAGCAGTCCCCCAGCTCCACCTTCTGAAATTGGCCCGTCAACTAGAGCAGAACCACCAAAGCATGGTACACCCCTACTGCAAACTCAATCAGCCTCTCCAAAAGAATATGATGATCAATGGTACTGAAAGCCACAGAGAGTTCCACGAGAACCAACAAAGACACACACACCCTATCACTCTTCTGACAAAGATCATCCACCAAGGTGATCCATCTCAAACCCAGGCCTGAATCCCAATTGATATGGGCTTAGATCATTTATCTTCTCCACGACCGCATGAAGGTGTGTGGCTACCACTTACTCCAGCACCTTGCCCCAAAATGCAGTGTTGGCCACTGGGCAGTAGTTTTTCAGGTCACAAAGGTCCAGGGAGGCCTTCTTCAGGAGGGGTCATATGACCACCTATTTCAAGGCAGTTGGAACTGTACCTTCCTGAAGAGAGATGTTAATTACTTCTTGGACCCACTTGGCCAGCCATGAATGAGAAGGGCCAAGTTTACAACAGCCATGAATGAGAAGGGCCAAGTTTACAAATGCAGACTTCATGGGGGGGGGGGGAAGGCCAAATACTGCCAAACCCTAAATATTGTAATCAAAATAAATTATTTAAGGCAAACTAATGCATCTGTTTTATATTATTTATCCTAAGAATACCAGCTATTTGATGTATGCACATTTATGTGGCTGTGTGTGTGTGTGTGTGTGTGTGAGTGAGGGGTATTTGTGCTTGTTCCATATCAGATGCCATCATCTGTTACCATCTTCTCAGATAACCATTGAGTGAGTTCCTGAAGAATACCAACTGACCTTCACCACATGATATAATCTGCTGGCACATCATTCAAACACAGATCCTTTGAATCTGGCAACTAAAAGTGAGACAAAAGATAGCACTTGAATTTGATAAGTGCTAGCTGCCATCTGTTCCTGAAATAAGCATGTATTTGCATCTGTGGAAAGGTTTTAATTAGTCATTTTGAAAATTGTAACCAAATTGCCTTTCTTCCCACCTGAGATCACCTTGTTTTAATTATCTCCATCAGATGTTCAGAAGCTTCAGTGAAAGAAATATATTTTAAAATATATTTATTAAAGTGTCTGCAAACTCTGGAGGACGGCAAAAGACAGGAGGGCCTGGCATGATGTGGTTCATGGGGTCGCAAAGAGTTGGGCACAACTGTGCAACTGAACAACAACAACAAAAATTGATCCAGTGTATTACCTGCCTGATAAGAAGCTACAAGGGGGAGAAATAGCTGCACACAAGTGGAATGCATTTTCCCCTTAGCTACTTTATCAATGAAACAAGTTTCACAGAAACATGAGTTCTAACAGTGGTGGAAAATCACTGTGATTAAAGCTTATACACAGCTTATACAAACTATGCAGTTTATTGTATGACCAGAATTCCACTTAATCCTTCTACTCAGAGAAGGATTTTTAAAGGGGTGTGTGTGTGTGTGTGTGTGTGTGTGAGAGAGAGAGAGAGAGAGAGAGAGAGAGAGAGAGAGAGAGAGAGAGAGAGAGAGAGAATGGGAACACTCCTGAATTAAAATATCATGTTTGTATAGGTACTAATGTGGATGAGAAGTACAATGCTACCCTTTAAATGTTCCTTAGAGGAATCAGTAAGAAGTCCAGCCATGTGTTGCCAGCAATTGTATGAAAACAGTGGTAAAATATATATTACATCCAATATAAAGCGTGTGGGGTTAAGTTTAAATTGTCCCATTCAAACCATACCTCCCTTGATACAAATGTGACACCTGTGCTTTTAATGTGTTTTTTAAAGAAATCATTCTAAAAACTCTTCTCACATGTTTGGTACATGGTGTGGTGCCAGAGATTAGAAATACTTTTATTTCTCTTTCATGACAAGAAATTGACCAGAGGGGAGTGGGAAGTTTTTTTGCAGTTGTGCAGTTCAGCTGGTAGGGCCATCTGGAAGTTAGCCAAAAGGCCTGGGTCCAATCCTCTGATAACTCATCAATTTCTTTCTCACCTAAAACATCTGGTTTGGGATGCTGAGTTATGAGCTAATATTAAACACAAACGTTTATAGCATCCCATATATAATATTGTTGATTAGACGCATCAAGTAAAGTAATTGACCAATGGGGACCTGGGGTGAGCAGCTGGAAAGGAGCCAAGAGCCCTGGCTTTAATTCCCAGGTCATCCATATTCTTTCACACCAAAAACATCTGGTTTGCAATGCCATGGACTATTGTACCACAGAAACCACTTCTGGGATTCCATGTTTTGTAGAGGTCAGTCAGAAATTCTGGAGGGTTTTTTATTTGCCAGAGGTACATTAAGAAAAAACACAACTGGAAGAGAAGTTCAAGTACAGCTTCTCCAAGCATTCACGTTTTACCTATATTAATTATTATTTAGAAGAATACCAACATACATTTTTCTGACTCATAAAAGTAAAACATATAATTAGAACTTCTAGTAGCTAAAAATCCACCATCAGTGGTGTCATACAAATAATCCAGGTGGTGGGGGAAATTATGGTACCAGGATCATCTTGGATGAAAGTTGAAGCTGAATTATTTGTGTTTAAAAGCTGGAGAAGGTCTGTACCCACAGTGGCCACTGTAAGCAAAGCTGCAAACTCTACTATACAAGGCGAGAGGTTCTCCCGAAATGTGAAGCTCTCTTACAGGAAGAAACTGGAATTGTTGAATTTCATAAAGGAGAACACTTTATCCTTTTCCTGACTTTCCTCCTATGAATCTTAAGCTTTTTCAAGCATTCAGAGTTTGGTTCCATAGCATCTGACAATTTTATATTTAGTAGAGCCACAATGAGGCAGTTTTGGAAGTATTGCAAGAGTCTGAGAAGACACTGGAAGCAGACAGAGACAGCAACAGAAACAGTGATTACATGGTGATTATGATAATAGCAATATTTAACATTTATATAGCGCTCTTTCTTAAGTGCTGCTCTTATTCATTCTGTGAAGGAAATGGTCTCACAAGCCCTGGAAGGGATGGCAAGCTCATCTGCTGCCCCTCTTCTTTACCATTCTCTGGAAACCAAGACCAAATAGTCATGGTGTGTTTACAGAAAACAGGCTTTTGATCATTCATAATATAAGAGAGTTTAATAAACAAACATAAAAAGAGCACAAATGGTCTATTTAAGCACCAAGCTGAGAAAGGATATAAAGAAAAGATGAAAACACCCAGCCCTTTAAACAATAAACCCTATACATATCCTTCCTAAATGATGTTTAATTAGGATAAGCTAGAAATTCTTGACGTTACAACATTTAAAGTCCTTCTTAGCTTTGGGACTTTTCTTATTGTCCTTCAACAAGTGGCAAGATGGGGTTCCTAAGAAAAGACTTAGTCCTTTATGGCTTGTGCCCATCTGGGGAAGTTGAACAAAGAGAGCTCCTTTCTTGTGTTCTGAGAATTAATAATCTATCCTTTGGTGTCCCCCTTCTTCCTGCTCCAAAGGAAAATACCATTTAACGTTTTGGCTGTCCCAATCTCTGTCTATTAGATGTGATAATCTAGCAAATTGTTAGATTGTAAATTGTTAGATTGTAAACCCAGGGGCGGATCTACTATGAAACTAATGAAGCTTAGTGACAGAATCATAAGCCAATGGGTTGAAGTACTTAATATTGACCTTAAAATATGCCCTAATGCCCATTTCATATAGCCTCAAAATGTCACTGTAATCGGTCAAATTTCAAAATTTTCTCGGGGGCTTGCAGCACCCAAACCACCAACTGTATGGGCTTTCTGAGCTTGCCAGAATCTATTCATAGCCCGCATTTTGGCAGCTGGATCCTTGAATCCTTCGTTGGTGCATGGCTTCATAGTTCTACAGCTCAGCCCTTAGTAAATCAGAAGGAGCCCCCATAACAGTTAAAGCTTCAGGGTCCCAAAAATATAGGTCCGCCACTGAGTAAACCTTTTGTTTTACTCATCCAGATCCATATGCATAACTAAGCACTGGAGTGCTCTGTGCTCAGGTTCTTGATGACTCATCCTCTATCCTCTTTCTTCTTGGTCAGCTATGAGCTTGCAGCTGGGTCTCAGCTCATGCACAGACTGCAGTCCCAATGGGTGAATTCTGGGCCTGAATTGTATGGTGGAGGGCATTTCTCCACATGCAGCCCTTTCTTCAACAAGCTGAGGGCAGTATTTGTGGTTCTCTGACCCCCGCTTTATCTTTATGACATCCCTGTGAGCTTGGTTAGACTGAGAAAGAGTGGCTGGCCCAAGATCACCCAGTGAGCATCAGGCATAATGGGAATTCAAACTCAAACCTACCTCACTTCCCCACAGTGTCTTAATAATTTAGTAATTCTTACAACCACCTTCTATGATAGATTGTTCAACTGCTGTGGCACCAGGATCCCCCATCTCTACCTTTGAACAGTGAGAAAGAACTGCAGTCCTTGGGGGAAGAAAGTGAGAAGGTGCATCCTGGTCATGGATCATCCTGTTCCAAGGAGGTGCTTAAATGAAGTGAGATGCAATGGAATGGAAACCAGCACAGTGGCTTAGTAATACCTAGAGTCTGGGTGAGATACTACCCCAAAGCTATGCTATATAGTCAGAGAGGACGGAAACACCACAAATTTATTTGCATTCTATTACTTTATTTAATCCTGCCAACCTAGCAGTTCGAAAGCAAGAAATTGCAAGTAGATAAATAGGTACCACTTCGGTGGGAAGGTAACAGCGTTCCGTGTGCCTTGGTGTTTAGTCATGCTGGCCACATGACCACGGAAACGTCTTTGGACAGTGCTGGCTCTTTGGCTTTGAAATGGAGACGAGCACCGCAACCCTAGAGTCGGATTCGACTGGCTTTCGAGCAAGGGAACCTTTACCTTTACCTTTACCTTTTACTTTATTTAAGCCACTTTTGGATCCAATTGGATTAAATGTTAGGGTAAAACCAGTCAATAAAAAACAAACAAATAAGGTATATTTCAAACTCCCAAGAAAACTCCCAATTTTTCTTTCTCTTTCCTTGAAAATCCAAAGTCCAAGGTAGCTCAAAATGTTTGACTGCTTCAGAAGACTCCCTGAGTTCCTTCAGTCTCTTGGGAGTTAACTCAAACAACCTAATCACCAAGATAAGAACTGGCAAATTGCCTGGCTACACAGCTGAAGATATACTAAAAAGTTCTCCAGAGAAGATAAGAAGGAGTACAAATTAGATGTTGTTGTTTTAAAAGCCTTAGTTAAAACCTTAAAACCAGAGCTTCACTGGAACCGGAACTGGAAATACTACAGCTGGGAAATGTGCCTGAAGTTGAAAGGAAGTTGCTTGACTGAGATAAGTTCCATGACTTTATAGCTAAGATGAGGTGGCCAATGTAGTGGTGATTAGTATGTCAGACTAGGATCTGGGAGACCCAAGCTGAAATCCCCACACTGCTATGGAAGCTTGCTGGGTGACCTTGGGCCTCAGCATAATCTATCTCTCAGGGTTGTTGTGCATATAAAATACAGTGGCAAAGAATTATGTACGCTGCTTTGGGTCTCCACTGGGGAAAATGCAGGGTATAAAAAGAGTAAATAAATACAATAAAATTAGTTAATCGTTGCCCTGCAAAGTGCTTATTAGCGCTATTAAGACTTGGACTGTGCCAGTAGTGTGCAAAAAGGGACTGAACTGTGTGGTGACCCAAAGATGATGCCAGTTACACACAGAGAGAAGAAGGAAGCCTTTCTGTGAGATGATGTACAATGGTTTCAGGGGTTACCTACCCGCTTACCTGCTGTATGATGGACCAGCTCCCTAGTCACACGAAGCACTGAAAGCCAGGCAGAAGACCCAAGAACAAAGGATTCAAACTCCATGCTGAGTTTACTTCTCTGCATGCAGGCAACATCCCCTTCCCCCCCCCCAGCCTCACCTAGCTGAAAGAGCCGCCATAAGACCATCAAGGAATATCCATGACAATGACTATGGCTGCATGAGACATCATCCCTCCAGGTGCTACCGTCTTGCCCAGGATTACTGGATCTGAATATTGACCACCCCCCTTAGACCCTTCCCCCTTGACCTCAGGTCCAATCAGTGTATTTTTTGGGATGGACTGATAGGAGGTGTGCCAGGGGATGTAGCCAGCCTAGCCCCCCCCCCCATGCCACCTCATAAAAGAGGGCACCCCGCCATGCTCGCTCTCTTGCTCTCTCTCTCTCCTATACCCACCCTAACTCCACGACTCTTGGTTGAGCAGCCAGAGTCTCCACGTGTCACTGCTGGCTCAGGACATGACCCCATAACCCCATAGTATCCTTTATTTTTCCTAAGGATCGCTTCATCTCACCGCAGACAGGTAAAGTATTGCCCGTAAATGATTATCCTACTAATGCCAATGTGCTATCATTTTCTATCTAAGTTTCCTAGAGCTGTATAATTGTGAGTGTGATTGAATTATTGTATGTGTGTGAAATATCTTCAGTAAACAAGAACAATTTTATACTGAAGCTTGCCTCTGAGTCTATTTCTGGTGATCCGGGAAGAAGTGGGACCCCTGTATACACTGGTGCTTGCTCCCTTATTTGCTTATTGCCTTGTCTACTCTCAAATAATTAATAATCAGAGGCAATTTGGCTAACATGATGCTTCTCTGGATCAAAGCTCACACTTTTAACTGCTGTATTACTGAAATGACAATTATTCCTTTGTTTCAATCTCAATTTGATCCCTAATTGAGAACATCACTACTGAATTCTCTCTCTCCCCCCCTTCATAACTGTACCCAATATTTTGTTTTCACATTTTCTCACACTGCTTTTGCTGTGGCTGTTTCCTTCCCCTCCCCTGCCTACCCAACTGGCCCAGCAGGGGGGACTTACAAAAGACCATTCTTTTTTTGCCTTGGGGTGAGATAGGGTAGAATGGAGTGGAGGGGGGGATTGGGTGGCTTGTCTCTCTAGTGTTGCCTACCTGGTTCTTAAATCACAGAGTTTCCACTGAGTACTCGAAACTGGATCACAAACACAGCCACTTAGAAACTGCAACTCAAGCCAGTAAGTTCTGAGCATACACTACTGTGATTAATGCTGCCAACAGTGCAGGTCCCAAAGCTGCACATACACGTACATGTAGCTGATTTTTTAATAACACCTGTCCTGCCCATGGTAACCCTGCAGCATACATGATCACAATGAGAGAGCTCAAGAGCATGTGCAATCACTTGTGATGGCAACTGAAGGAGAGTTCACCTTGCACTGCGGATAAAATCCCAGATTTCTCCCTCCAACCCTTAAAAGGTGGAATGCCTCATGATACAGGAAAAAATCCTACCATGAAGGATTTAGCTGATGGCCATTAGGCACAAGGGTTCCCACTGAATCTCTGCCTGCAGCCTGTGTATCATATGCAGATATAAGAATAAAGATGGCATGTCTGGAGAGCTATTTTTGTCTCTGGTTTTTTTACATATTATGAGACAATTCACCACCACATGTCCATTCAGGGCTTCCTCGTGGATGAGCTCTTTCTTTGAACTGTATGTACAGTCACAGCATCTGGTCTTTGGGGGTGGCAGTTCCAACATAATGAAGCAAGCCCCCAATTCAGTGCAGAAGCCCAAATGCTGTCCACCTACTGTTCTTTTTATGAAGCCATTAATTCCAAAGGAAAGTTGTATAGCTGTTTCTTGTGTTTTAAAATTTTAATTATCTATTACCTGTGGGTCAGGGTGGGAGGGTAGGCAGCATGTTATGTCAGATTTTGAAAGCTAAGCAGGGTCCTACTTAGATGGCAGACCACCAGGGAAGACTCTGTACAGGAAGGTAATGGTAAACCGTCCCTGCTTCTCACTTGCCTTGAAAGCCCCTTGCTGGGGTTGCCATACATGGGTTGCAAATTGATGGCACTTACTTTTGTTGCAACAAACATAATCCAGGGCTCTTTATGTAGCAGGAACTCCTTTGCATATTAGGAGACACACCCCTAATGTAGCCAATCCTCCAAGAGCTTACAGAGCTCTTCTTACAGGGGCTACTGTAAGCTCTTGGAGGATTGGCTACATTAGGGGTGTGTCACCTAATATGCAAAGGAGTTCCTGCTAATACCTATGGGTCAGAGGGTTTTTTTGTTCTTTTTGGTCAATTGACACACTGTGGTCAGCGGGAAAGGAGACATATAAATACACAAATAAAAAAATGGTGGACATTTGATGATAATGTGTTCAGGGGTGTGTGTGAAAGGATTAAAAGTTAAAAATTATCTTATGCACTATGTCCACTTGGTGTCAGTAGAGATTCACACTGAGCTGTGGAAGCCACACAAGAATGTTACCCCGGAAGAAAGAGGACAGCTGCTTTCCACAAGGACTGCAGACAGCGCTCCCCTTTGCTTAAAGGTGATGATGCAGTGGGAGAGAGGGGCTATAAGCACAGGAGTTAGTGGTTTTTGCAGTAACTTTGTTTCTCAGCCTGCCAGGAAATTTTCCTCCTGCAAGCTGTTCAAATATGTAAATAAATGGTTAGAAAAGTAAAGTTTTAAAAGAAAAAAAAACCCCCAGAGTATATTCAATTTGTTTTCCCCTGGTGTCTTTTTTATATATCTCTGAAGACACAGTATGTGTGCATGTGCACTGATTAAACTAGAAGTAACACATTTGATAAAAGGTAAAGGTTTCCCTTGCTCAAAAGCTAGTCGAATCCAACCCTAGGTGGTGGTGCTCATCTCCGTTTCCAAGCCGAAGAGCCAGCTCTGTCCAAAGACATTTTTGTGGTCATGTACCCGGCATGACTAAACACCAAGGCACACAGAATGCTGTTACCTTCCCACCAAAGTGGTACCTATTTATCTACTTGCAATTTCTTGCTGCCAAACTGCTAGGTTGGCAGGAGCTGAAACTAGAGACAGGAGCTCACTCCGTCACATGGCACTTGGGTCTTGAACTGCTGAACTACAGACCTTCCGTTTAACCTCTGAGCCATATTTGATACAAGTTCCATAACCCTGCTGTGTGGGACTGTTTCATTGTTGCATGAATATCCCAGACCAGGACTTCAGATGGTTTGCAACAGCTTTGTACTGATGATTTTGAAGGGATGACTTTCATT
>NW_015172031.1:899252-916816 GCF_001447785.1 Gekko japonicus | reverse complement strand
GCATTTGGGGTACCTGAAAACTCTGCATTTGTTGCAATGCCAGTTCTGGTGGCCTCACATGAGGGGGACATTTCTCAATACGCGGGGTCGTGCCAAACCTGTTTAATGAGCAAGAGGCACCCCGGCAAACCCCTGGGGTTGCTCCGGCTATTGGAGATGCCTAGTTGACCATGGGAGGTGATTTCCATGGACTTTATTACTGACTTGCCCCCTAGTAAAGGGAAAACGGTAATCTGGGTAGTGCTAGACCTGTTCTCTAAGCAAGCCCATTTCATCCCATTCGAACAACTGTCTAGTGCAAAGACCCTTGCCAAGATGTTTATGCAGCATGTGGTAAAACTGCACTCGATGCCTGCCAAAATAATTTTGGCCCGGGAAGTCAGTTTGTTGTGTGGTGGTAGACCTGTTCTCTAAGCGAGCCCATTTCATTCCACTCAAACAACTGCCTAGTGCAAAGACCCTTGCCAAGATGTTTATGCAGCATGTGGTAAAACTGCACTCGATGCCTGCCAAAATAATTTTGGCCCGGGAAGTCAGTTTGTTGCTAAGTTTTGGAAGGAACTTATGCAGGTACTGGGCATTGAACAGGGCCTCAGCAGTGCCTACCACCCAGAGACTGATGGCCAAACTGAGCATGTTAATCAGGTGGTGGAACAGTTCCTCAGATGCTTTACTAACTACCAACAGGATGACTGGGCTGAGTTATTGCCCTATACAGAATACAGTTACAATAATGCCACCAGTTCATCCATGCGGAATACAGTTACAATAATGCCACCAGTTCATCCACAGCGGTGTCACATATTGTTAGACTGTTCGTGGCATGCATCTGCTAGGGAAAAATGGTTAAACACTTGGTTGCATGGTAAACATCACCTTTCCAATGAAATAAAATGCCAATTTCTATTGAACGATGTAACAGCAGAGATTACTGTGGCAGTGGCCAATTTTTTAGTTGACGTGATGAGAGTGAAAAATTTGGGAAAGTCCGTTTCATGATTTTATAATTAACCTAGACTTTTAGTTGATTGTGTCATTTTCTGTCTTTGATTTTTAAGGTTGTATATGCCATTAAAGGTTTCTTGAAAAAGCCAAAGCGGATTATAAAACTCAGGCCGACAAGGGGAGCACCCCTGGGTGGGACATCCAGCCTGGTAACTCTGTATATTTGTCCACAAAGAACTTGAAAGGACTCCAACCCAGCAAGAAGCTGGGCTGGAAATGCATGGGACCCTTTAAAGTGTTAAGGAAAATTAATGATGTGACTGTTGAACTGGAGTTGCCGAAAATGCTTAAAGCAATACATCCTATTTTTCATTTCAGTCTGCTGAAGTGAGATCCTGGACCAAATGCCTGGAGACCCCATCCTCCAGCCTCATCTCCACTGATAGTGAATGGTGGACCCCACCACAAAGTCACCCAAATCTTGGACTCCAAACTGAAACGTGGGTCACTATTCTATTTGGTACAGTGGAAAGACTTTGAACCTTTGCATAAAGAATGGGTTGAACATTGCAATGTCCGTGCTCCTAAATTGCTATGTGCCTTTCATAATATGTACCCTAATAAACCAGGTGGGGGGGCCTTTGGAGGGGCAGAATGTCAGCTATGCTGCCATGGTTGGTGGTGGGGGAAGGGAGTCTGTAAAGTGAACATCTTATTGTCCTAGAATGTTAACTTGCACTTTCTCACTATGCCTTATCTGGTTGCCTGACCTTGATGCTTTGCACTCTCACCTCCCTGGGAACTTGTAGTCATTACTTTAAGCACGAAAGGCTTGCACCTCTGATTGGCTTGCCCCCATCAGAGGGTCATGCTTCAAACAAAGTATATCTTCCCCCTTCCCACTTGTGGAGTTAGCCTTACACAGAAACTGTACACACAGAGGTAAAAGAAAATTCTTCTGCTTCTACTGAATTCAATAAACTTGCTCCTTCTGGAAGGAACGTTGTTGATCCTGTTTGTTGTAGGACTCTGACACTTAGAAAGATCTGGATGTGCAGACAAAACTATGGAGCTGGATGGAACTAAGCAAAGAGGGAAACCTTAGCCTGCTAGAGATAATTAACTTGTTAGGAGGCTGCATCCTGCCAATGACTGTAGCTTGTACTTGCTCCAGTGCTGGCTTGGCTTATGAGTTTAGCAGGTTCTGAGAAGCAAGGGTTTCCCTCAACCTTGTGACAGTGCAGTTTACTGTGTTCTGCACTCACTGTACCCCTAGAGACTACAGTACAGAACTGCATTGGAGGTAAAAGAAAATTAAATGCATCCTGTGAATGCAGCATGATGCTGGCTTCAAGGATCCTCCAGCTTACTTGGGCTCTTGGAATTTTGTCCCCCCAGTCCCCTCTCTAGGTTGTTGTTGTTGTTCAGTCGCACAGTCGAGTCTGACTCTTCGTGACCCCATGGACCAGCTCCCGCCAGGCCCTCCTGTCTTCTGCCGACCTCCGAAGTTGGCTCAATTTCATGTTCGTTGCATCGATGACACTGTCTAACCATCTCATCCTTTGCCGTCCCCGTCTTCTTTGAACTTCAGTCTTTCCCAGCATCAGGGTCTTCTCCAGTGAGTGCTCCCTTCTCATTTGGTGGCCAAAGTATTTGAGCTTCAGTTTCATTATCTGGCCTTCCAGGGAACAGTCAGGGTTGATTTCTTTTAGGATTGACTGATTTGATCTTCTGGCAGTCCAAGGGACTCTCAAGAGTCTTCTTCAGCACCATAGTTCAAAAGAATCTATTCTTCGGCGCTCGGCCTTCCTTATAGTCCAACTCTCGCAGCCCCTCTCTACCCCCTCATGGATCACTGCCTTGTCGTGGCGAGGGGGCTTGCGCGGGGACACTTATTTAAATATGGTGACAGGAAGGAAGCTATAAAGATTTCAGGCTGTTAAAATATAAAAAGTTGCCAGACCAAAATGCTTAAAAAGCACAAGTTAACAACTTAGACTAACTGATGT
Organism: Gekko japonicus; assembly: GCF_001447785.1. Classification (NCBI taxonomy): domain Eukaryota; kingdom Metazoa; phylum Chordata; class Lepidosauria; order Squamata; family Gekkonidae; genus Gekko; species Gekko japonicus. The sequence goes on along the minus strand of NW_015172031.1, from coordinate 913,862 downwards.
CTTAGAGCATTAGCCACTGGAGATCTGGCTGTGCAGATTTTTTATAATGTTGCTTTGTCGGTAGCTGCCAAAGCACAAGGATCTTCACTGTGTGACTGAAAATAAGCTGTGTGTATGCAAGACAATATTTTAAAACAGTATGTTCATTTCAAAAGGCATCCTGCTAAACAGATCTTCTGCCTGAAATGTTGAAGAGTTACTATTAGAGACACGCATAACTGTACTTCCTCACAGTTTGTAGCTGGTTCTGCTTCCTGTCACAGCTATTTTGTAGCTGAGCCTACCACCCTGTGTCAGAATCCCAAGGGTGCCTGCTGGCTCAGAAAAGTTGGTGACCCCTAGCTTGTAGAAATGATATGCAGGAGTCTTTCTCAGGCAAAAAGTCAACAGAATGTAATTTTTCACCTATTGTGCGTGTGAAAGCTCCAGTATCCTTGAAGAAGAATACTATACTAGATTCTAAACTTGGGTGAAAAGAAACATCACAAAATATGAGAGAAACATACATTATAGAAAGACCAATGAAACCTATAGTAGCCATGATGACCACCCCACCTATCAATATCTAAAAACTGTTCTATGTTCTTGTTTGTGTAAGGATTATATCCAAATATGTTTTCCCCCCCCACCCTTGCTGGGATTACCTGCTTCCATCTCTGGTTTATGTTTTCCATACTTTTGTTGATAAGAAGAGGTGCCTTTTGACAGGGAACAAACCATTAACTGGCAGTACCTTGCAGACGCCTGGTTTCCCTTGAAAGCTGAGCCTTGTCAGTAAAAAGCCAAGGGACCTAGAAGCCCTTTCTGTTTAGCCCTGCATGGCCTTTATCAGAAGAGGTAACAGGGCACCAGAAGAAGGGAAAGTTTCAGAAGTGACAGTTTCGCCATGACTGAACATCTGTTGGTAGTATGGTCTGTGTCATAACAATTCCAGCTTTAATAAGATAATGAAAGTCATATTTCCCATAATTGTATAATATATGGGCCCAGCATTGTGACATCAGCTTCCTAGATGGGATACAAATTGGATGCAGAAATTTAGCCTTTTTGGCAATGGCTTATTCAAGGATTATTATTTTCATAAAAAGTTATATATAAACATAGTTCCAGTTTCATATGCTACTCTAGATGTTAAGGGGTATTTTTCCTTGCTACCTATTAAAAATAAATCCTTTAAAGTTTTAATTTATTTAACCTGTAATTGGTACCTTGGTTTCTAACTAATAAAACTATTCTGAGATTATGAAGAGTTGAAATTGTACATGGTTTGTTAAACCCTAAAGTGTGACATTTAAAATACAATAGAGGGGCCTCCAGTTTCATTTTATAGGGCAAGCTTACGGAGGGTGAAAACAATAAAATATGACTGCAGTCAAATTTTGAGCAAATTCAAAAATGCCGATCCATTGACTTAAAATAATTCTAATGCCTTTGAAAAAACGAATCATTCCCATCTGTTTTATGGTGACACGCTGAGCAGACTCACCTCCCGGACCTCCCGGGGATGAAATCTGCACACCAGCAGAAAGGAGTGGGCGACGCCTCGCTACCCCCCCAGAGCCTGGTTGAAAGGCTCCTAGCCATGGGACTTTTGAGAGATGGCCTCTTTGCCAGTGCGATGCTGGGGAATTGAGGCTCTTCTCCATCCCAATGGTCCTCCTGCTGTGTGTCCATATGGAACTAGTGACGCTGACTGGGACAAGCACTGGAGATCGAGTGGTTTAAATGGAGCTACAGCGAGGTCGCAAGACCGCATATGAACTGTGAGTTGGATTAGAGCGTAATTGTCAATTTAAAAAGAAAGCTCCCACCCCATGGACTAGAAAGTAAAGCAAACAGGGGAGGGGTCCCTCCCATGCGCATGAACTAAAAAGCGAGCCGAGGGTGGAGCGGAAGTAAAAACACTGAAATCTGTTGGGAGAGACTTACCAGGGTGTATGAGCATATATTTAGAGACTTTAGAAAATTTTTGGAAAGTAAACAATTCATAAAGATGGCGGGGAACAGGACTGAGAAAGAAAAACTTTCAAAAGCGAAAGTAGCTGGGAGCCCTCATTCAGAAGAAACCACCAAGTTGGCTAAAACGTTGGCACAATCCCTGTGCCCCCTGCTGGACCAGATGACTAATCTCAAGGAACAGTTGTCAACAATGAACCAAAGCATCACTACTCAGTAGCTTCAATTGAATGATGTCATTCTTCTATGGGGGTGTCCCCCTTCAAAGCGGTATATGGCTAAGATAGCCCCCCCCCCCGTCACGTTCTTCATGAATAACGTCTTGGGGTCGGGTGATGCAGTGGAGTGGTGCCAAAGACTGAAAGATTCCTGGCCTCTTTTATGCAAGACATTGGATGCGGCCAAAGAGGCATATAAAGCTCAGGCTGACAAGAGAAGGATGGAGGGTTGGGCTCTGCAGCCTGGTGACTCCGTTTATGTGTCTACTAAAAACTTTAAACTGTTGCGCCCCAGTTGCAAATTGGGTTGGAAGTTTATTGGACTGTTTAAAGTGAAACGCCTCATTAATGAGGTGGCTGTGGATCTGAATCTCCCGAAAAATTTGCACCATATTCATTCTGTGTTTCATTTCAGCTTATTAAAATGTGCTCTGGTTTCGAGCCCTTGGTGCCCTACAAAGCCGATTCCCCCCCCCCCCCTGATGGTGGAGGGTGAAGAACATTTTGAAATATCTCAGATCCTGGACTCTAAGCTGAAGTGTGGCAAGCTGTTTTACCTGGTGGAGTGGTTGGATTTTGGACCCCAGCACCATGATATTAGGGGATATTAGGGCCCCTAAACTGTTGCGAAAGTTTCACCAGGAGTTCCCGGGAAAACCGGGAGGTCTCCCGGCCTAACCGGGAGATTTTTCTTTAGGTGGGCAGTATGTCAGCTACACTGCCATACTGTTTATGGACTGAGGGGGCACCCACCTGACCTGCATACAACTGGGTGCCGCATTCATTTCTCTGCATCGCTTCTCCTGTTATCTGTAACCTTGTACCACTGTCTAGTTGTAGTGTCTTCATATTAATCAACCATGTGACTGGTTTCGTTTCCCAGCTCAGCTGCATCGGTTATTCCTTCCTGCCCGCGGGAATCAGGCCGATTGGCCCACAAGTAGGGGGGGGGGTAGTTTGAACTCTGTATATCACAGTAAGCTTTACCTTTTGACTAATTCCTAACAGTGCTTGTGTTCCTGATCAATAGTACTGACAATAAAGTATATGCTTATTTGAAGACTGTGCTCCACTTGTCTGACTGTTGAGCCTGACACAGGGGTGGCCCGAAGAGGTCCTCATTGAATTTTATTGGGCTGGGCTGAACCATGCAATTCTAGATCGGGCACTGGCCCAGGGCAACCCACTGATGTTGAACGGGTGGATCCAGGTGGCCTGAGAGGTGGAGAACCACTCCAACCTGTTGCAGATGTACCAGCCCCGGGTCCCCACAAGAGCAGCGCCGGCGGCAGCAGAGACAGTGACAGAACAACGAGGGGCGAGAACCAAGATGAGAGAAGCCATCAGAGACCAACTGATGCATCAGGGCCTATGCCTGAGATGTGGAGCCTCAGGGCACTTCAGAGCAAGCTGCCCCCTTGACAAGAACCCCAGAGATGGGAAGATTAGCAAACGCAAGACTCCAGAGAAGAGACTCAAGCCGCAAGGAGCTTGGACAAAACATCCAAAAGTGTTTCAAGCAGGAGAGCGACGGAAGCCTGAAAGCACCTCCTCCAGTGGAGACAAGGCAGATGAGTCAGCGGGAAAAGGCTGGGACCTGCTGTAAAGGGCACAACCTGGCAGGTCCGAAAATCCCGCATGCCATGTTTGGTGAGAACCTCTCCCCCTTTGTTTTATGTGACTGTAACTGTAATAAATCCTGAGCAGGGCACTCAAATATGGGTGAGAGCCCTGATAGTTTCTGGATGTGCATGGGACTTAATCAGCCCATCGCTAGTCACCGGGCTTGGGGTACCCATCCAAGCATTGCCTGAACCTTTCGTTTTCACACAGATGGATGGGTCCCCAATGAAAGAGGCATGCAAGTACCAAACTGTGCCCCTGATAATGGGGATGGGGTCCCATTGGGAACAACAGCCATTCATCATTACTCCTGCCGCCAAATTCTTGATGATACTGGGCAACCCCTGGTTATAAGATCACAACCCATACATTCAATGGCGTGGAAGGGCCCTGCACTTCCCAGATCTCCAATGCAAGATCCATGGGTGGAATCCTGGGTGGGGGGAGATGCCAACTCCTGTTGCGAAGCGTGTTTGTTTAGCATAAGGAGAGCTTGATCTCATTCCCCCTGAGTATAGAGACTTGACTAGAGAGTTTGAGGAGGAGGAGGCAGTTGAGCTTTCCCCCCACCAAAAGTCAGACTGTGCAATAGAAATTTTGCCAGGGCACAAAATGCCTAAAGGGAAGCTGTACTGTATGAGCCCAACTGAAAAGGAGGAACTACGCAGGTTTATTGATAAAAACCTTGCCTGAGGTTTTATCCGCCCAGCCTCCTCCCCCTTTGTCGCCCCCATCCTTTTCCAGAAGAAGAAGGGTGATGGGTTGCGACTGTGCACAGACTATTTGGGTTTAAACGCAGTGTCTATGTCCACTGCCTACCCTCTCTTGCTAATCAAAGACCTTCTGGCGGAAGCTTCCCAGGGACGCATTTTCACAAAGCTTGACTTGTGAGAGGCTTACTACAGAGTGCGCATTCAGGAGGGAGATGAACACAAAATGGCTTTCAATACCCCATTAGGACAGTTTGAATACCTGGTGATGCCATTTGGGTTGGCGGGAGCTCCTGGGGTTTTTATGAATTTAATTAATGAGGTGTTACACAAGCATTTATTCCAGGGGGCGCTAGTGTAATTAGATGATATCTTGCTTTATTCAAAAGATAAAGACTCACATGTAAAGTTGGTCTGGGAAGTCCTCCAAACCCTTTACGAGCACCGGCTCTCTGCCAAGCTCTCCAAGTGTGAGTTTCATAGGAATGAACTGGATTTCCTGGAAATTTCGGGGAAGGGACTGGGCATGGACCCCCATAAAGTACAGGACGTGGTGTGGTGGGAGGCTCCTCGCACCTGGCGCCAACTCCAAATTTCTCAGGTTCTCCAATTTTTACTGCGAATTCATCCCCAACTTTGCCCAGGTGATCCTGCCCCTTACTGACTTGTTAAAAATGAAGGGGAAGGGTCCCGACAGTAAGAAGCCGGGTACCAAACTGGACTGGACTGGACCCCAGAGTGCCAGCAGGCATTTGAGAACCTCAAGAGGTTGTTTACTTCTGAACCCATTTTAAATCACCATGATGAAAATAAACCTTTTGTAATCCAAGTTGATGCCTCGGATGTGGTGATGGGAGGGGCTATCCTGCATCAGGGGGATATGGGAAGCTCCACCCCATGGCATATGTGTCCAAGAAGTTCTCCCCCATGGAGTGTAATTGGGCTATTTGGGACAAAGAAGTGGCCGCTATCAAACTGGCCCTTACGACCTGGAGCGGGCCAGGGTGCCATTTGAAGTATGGATGGACCACAAAAATCGGGAGGCATTACGCACACCCAGGCACCTGAATGCTAAGCAACTCTGCTGGGTGGAGTTTTTCTCTAAATTTTGGTTCACCCTCCAGCATCTCCCGGGGAAATCGAACTCTCTGGCTGATGCTCTGTGTTGCCTCCTGCAACATGACAGCCAGTGGGAGAAAGTCGTCGACTTGATGTTCACACCCACCCAGTTGTGGGTGGTGGTGGTAACTCGCAGCCAAGCAAAAGCGGAGACTTCCATTGAGGTTGAACCCTGGATTTGCAAATTTAAAACAGCTTTCTCAGATGGGGACATGGAGGACATCCAAACTGACCCTTTAGTGGAACAGAAGGGGGATCGGTGTTGGTATAGAGGTGGGAGGGTGTTCGTTCCCAGAACTCTGAGAGGAGAAATCCTGACTGTGGCATGTGAAAATAAACTGGCGGGGCATTTTGGATACCTGAAAACCCTGCACCTCTTTCAAAGACAATTCTGGTGGCCACGCCTGAGGGCACATGTTTCCCAATACGTGGGTTCCTGCCAGACTTGCCTAATGGGGAAACAGAGACCAGGAAAGCCCCCTGAGACCTTACAACCCCTTGAAACACCTGAGAGACCAGGGGCCGTTATTTCAATGGACTTTATAGCTGACTTACCACCCAGTAAAGGTAAAAGAGCGATTTGGGTTGTGGTTGACACATTCTCCAAGCAAGCACATTTTATTCCTTGCACACAACAGCCCTCAGCTAGATCACTGGCCAAGCTGTTCATGCAACACATTGTGAGGCTCCATTCCATTCCTCGCAAGATCATTTCAGACCGGGGGTCACAGTTCCTCACTAAATTCTGGAAAGAACTGCTGCAGGTGTTGGGGGCAGAACAAGGTCTAAGCAGTTCCTATCATCCAGAGACGGATGGACAAATGGAGAGGGTGAACCAAGTGGTTGAGCAGTTCCTCTGGTGCTTCCCCAATTTCCAGCAGGACAACTAGGTTGACCTTCTTCTTTACGCAGAATACAGTTACAATAACTTAATACACAGTGCCACTGGCCTCTCCCCTTTTAAGGTGGTGCATGGGTACGAAGGGGCCCCCCTCCCCACAGTAACTACCCAGGAACCCAAACCAGGGGATTTGCAATCGTGGTGGGGGAACCTGGAGGAGAGCTAGTCCACTTTCCAAGAGACTCTGAAAAAAGCGAAAGAAGACTACAAAAAACATGCAGATAAAGGGAGAGCTCCAGAATGGGATTTGAAGCCTGGGGACCCTGTGTACCTTTTGACAAAGAATCTGAAGGGGATTCAACCAGGGAGGAAGTTGGGTTGGAAGTATATTGGCCCATTCAAGGTGGTGAGGGTTTTGAACAAGGTGGCTGTGGAACTTGAGTTATCAACAGGCTAAAGACTCCATCCACAGTTTATGACCCTAACCTAATAAAGCATAGGGACAGAAGCCAAGCCAGAGTGCATGTATCACTTAAAAAAAGCATATCTGGAATCCTGTTGGTCAGCTGCTGGCAGAAAACTGAGGGATACCGAAGTTATCCAGCCATCCCTGTGTTTGATCAATGGGATCCATGATTTTTAAAATGACGTTTCATGCACACAGCCTGGGCTGCTAAATCATGCTGGGGAATAACATGTGCAGCACATTCATAAGTCTGCGGCCACATTCAACAAAATCTATGCATTCAAAAGCCTGCTTTATCCATGTATGGCCCCTAAGTTGACTGGGGTATAGAAATTCAAAAATATACAACGTAATATTCCCAGTCCATATTTTCATGATAGTATCAAGCAATGTTTTCAGACAAAATAAAATTCTCATTGATTTATGTACACACCAGGAACTCTACTTACATATTCCAAGGTTCCATTAATGTGTGTGGACTCAGATTACTGGGTGAGAGACAAGAGCCTCTACTCTGTATGAAATTCTTAAGCTTCAATAGACTTCGGTTCTGCTTCAGGTAAGTTCCAGAGAAAAGGCTTCCAAGGGAGGCAACAAAATCTTTAGCTCTTGCAACCTTTTAGATAATTCTATCAGCACTATAGCTAAGCAAAAGTAATATTGTATTAAATGAAAGAAATGCAATTTTCTCTTGTGCCAAATATGAAAAGAGATAATCAGAGGTGAGTCTACATATGTAAGATACTGAGGAGGTAGGCCCTGAGATGATGAAGAAGACCATAGCAGCACAAACTGGAGATGGATGAAATCACATTTTATGTTTTCTTAACTTAAAAAACCCCTTGCTAATCATTCGTCCTGTTCACACTAGGGGTTTTGGGCCGAGTGCGGGATGGATCGGGGGCGGAGCAAATGGGCGCGATCCCACGGTAACATCTGGGAAGCATTGCCTGCCCGTCCCCGATCTGTCCTTTTCATCCGAAAACCCGCACTAAAAAGAACCACCTACCTAGGTGGTTCTTCAGTGTAGAGCGCTTCAATCCAGGCCGTGAGATCGCCGGCGCGTCCTTGCGCCGGCGCATCCCGGCCCCTGGCCGAACTGCGCATGCTTGAGCATGCACAGTTCGCCAGCCCCCCGACTCTTCCTCCCTGGCATCTGATCGTGCTGGGGAGCAATGGCGCGCGGTGCACGGGATCCGTGGCATCCCGCCCTCGCTTCTCTAATTTGGTGCAGCTCTATTTAGCCGCGCTTTGAAGGGTGTTTTCCCTGCCGTGTGGCAGGGGCCATTAACTAGCAAAGATATACATCCTAGTCCAGCCATTTTCTTACAGAGATTTTTTTTACACATGAGGAGCTCTCATCATGTGATTCCCCCATTTGTAATGTGGAATGCTACAGTCCATTTATTATCTCAGAACTCTAGCATCTTATTCCTGACTTATTCAGTTAGCTATATAGATCCATCCTGAGTGAAATCTTTGGATTTACAGGTATGAATCTCTGTCAGACCAACAATGCAGTCCTAAACAGACTTATACGAGTGTAAACCCAGTTACATCAAAGGATTTAGGCCCAATCTGCATTTGCTATGTATAGCTGTTACGTGCTGCTGTGGTGCCGGCTTCTCATTTGGCTCAGTATAAAGCTCTCCTCTGTCTGCATCAGGACGCAAGCTGTTTAGGGAGAGCGCATGGGGGGGAGTGGCCTCCTAGGGGCGCCAGCAGGGTGCAGTGCTGTGGGGAGGAAATAGCACCTGTGACCCTCCACACACAGAAAGTAAAAGGGGGATAACCTGGCAGAGGGGGAGGCAGGGGGGGGGGCAGAAAAGACGGAACCAGGTGGGTAAAAAACACAAAACAGTCACCAGTTGGCAGGCAGGGCGTTCTAGAGACTGCCCCAGGAGATAACAAATGCTTCAAAGGTGGGCATGCTTCCAACCCCCCCTGGCTGCTTTTAAATGCAGATGACTGGATTTTCAGCTAACTTGTTTCCTTTGTGACAATTTGCATATATCTCCTTAGAAAAGATGGGGGGGGGGAGAGACTTCAGCTCCATTTGTCTGCTTTTTGCTCACAGCAGCTCGACAGTGGGGAGGAGCAGTTGTACCACCTTAAAACCACACTCAGATAAGATGGTGAGACACCGTAGTGACACTGGAATCACTACTAAACGTCAATAAAATGATGCAGACAGCTGATGCTAAGATGAAATGATAGGAGAGTGGACACAGCATCAAATGTAGACAGAAATTTGTGATACCATGTGAGATCATTTGCACAATGGTGTGAAATACCAGTGCAGATTGGACCATAGAAGAGTGTAACACTCTTTAGGATTGTACTGTGAATGAGGTAAAAATTGTCATTATTCACCTAGCAAGTTGTTTGCTTTTCATTGGACTTTTGGTGTTTTCAGAGTTTGCCACTGATACCCAACAGCATTTTGCAGTGCTATTTACAGTGCTGTCCTTCCCTCCCTCATATTCTATTATTACAAATAATAATTTGTAGTTGACTGGAAACTTTTCTTGTCTAGAGTTCAAGTCCACAGAAAATGACCCTTTTCCTTTCTGCACAGGTATCTCTTGTCTCCACTGAAGTGAAAGGAGATGTCCATACTTGCAGGGCCTCCTTGTATTATCAGAGTAAACATGGGGTGCTGCCCCGGGGTTGATGCCCTTATAATTCATTTTGAAATTGTAAAATAATTACAGAGAGAAATTTCTGTGTGTGTTTTTTTTAATTATGTGGTTGGCATGTCTTTTCCTTCAAACACATCACAAAGTTTCTTTTGGAGTGGAACTATGTTTTGGGGTACTTATGTAGTTTGGCAGAGAATATCATCACTGTGTTGGTTCTCAAAAAAACAGAGATGATGGTAAATAAGCACCAGCACCTGTTGAGGAGAAACTGAAAAGCTGAGAATTGTCACCAGGTAGTGCATAATACTACAACCAATTCATTTTTAGCAGTACAGAAAAGCACAGTATAGATAGCTGTATACTTCTCCCAAAATAATCACGGGACAATGATCTGTTAGGTCTCAGCATTAGAAGGGGTTTGATTGTTTCCCCCCCCCCCAAATATGTATGGGTACTTATAACTATGGCATGCTGAATTCCAAGAATAATGAGTCTGATGAGATTTCCAGTTCTTTGGATAACATTATTGCTGTTTTCAATCACTGGCTAGTTAAATTAACACTAGCAGCTGTTTTATGTATTATTGGTCACTAATTAGAACACTGTCAGGATCATGGGATTGTCAAACCTCACACCCAGCTCTTTTTGTCATAACAAAAGGGAGAAAAGGAAATTCCTATGGGGTGAGGAGTGATTGATATATGTGTGAACCAATTGCTCTCAGTGGCGTAACTTTCCCAAGGATGAAACCTCTCCCTCCCCATGGGGGGGGGATGCCAGAAGACTCTTTGAAGTATGATTTCTTTATAGATAGTGGGATACTGCATTCCCATGGGGGGTATATGTAGTGGTTAGGTGCAATGAGTGTGATGTGTGTGATGTGTGTGTGTGTGACTGCTATTGGGGAGGGATCCTTTCAAATTACCTATAATAACTGGGAACTTACCAAAATTGTTAGTTCTAACACAAAGATGCTTTAACCTGGAACTAGTACTTAATTCTCCCTTCTTCACTCTTTGAATAATGCTTTAAGTTCTCTTCCTGTTTTTTTATTTGTTTTTGTAGTTGGAAATATTTTTCAGATCTTTGTTTTTTCCTGTATGAAGTTTCTTTTATCATCCAACCTCTCACAAAGGCCTTGAAAGCATCCCAGACTGTATTTATAGACATCCCTGGTTGTGCATTTCTTTCAAAAAATGCTTGAAATTCTTTCTTAGAGTCCTTTACAAATCTTTCATTTCTTAAAATTGTAGTGTTTAGCTTCCATCTGCTTCTTATAAGGGTATCTTGAAGCTCTAAAGTGATAGGGTTATGATATGCGAATGTCTGTGGCTGTATTTCTGCTTACGGTATTTCATTTGTCATAGTAGCCAAGATCCAGCACATATCAATCCTTGACCAGGATCTATGTCTCAATGAATAAAAAGTGTAATCTCTCTTGTGTGGATTTCTGGCTTTCCAAGCATCTATACATTTATTCTCTTCCATTCAGTGACAAAACGATGGTGGAAGTTCATGTTTTCTTTTCCGCTTTCTTTTCTTCAAGCTCTTTCTGTCTTGACTTCCCTAAAAACTGCATTAAAATTTCCAATTATACAAGAGTCTTGGTATTCCTGTTTCACCATCATTTCTTGTAAAGTTTTATAAAAAATTTCTTGGTGGTTGTTTGGTGCATAGATATTTACAATGAGAGTTTTTTTGGTTTGTACCTGGACCATTAGAATCCGTCCATCTTGAGATGCATACACCATTTTTGGCTGGAGATGTTCTTTAACGTACATCACCACACCTCTTTTCTTTTCCTTTTTGTCTGAAGCTATAAACGTTTTACCTAGCTTCACATTTTGAAGGTATTTCCGATCAGCTTATTTAATATGAGTCTCTTGTAGACAAATAATATCGGAATTGCTTTTTTTAAGTTATTGGAAGGTCCATCTTCTTTTCTGAGGTGAGTTCAATCCATTAATATTTATCGAAATCAGTCTCATTTTGCTTTTATCCAACTTGATTTTTTGCTTGTGCTTCCAGGTTTTCTCTTAATTGTTTCCTTGTAACTGGTGGCGAAATCTTGGGGTGTTTGGATTTCTTTAGACCTTCTTTAGCTATTACTGAAGTTTCTGTAGCTCCTTGGGGAAGGTCTCTTTCTTTTTCCTCCTCCTCTTTCTCAGAGCCCATTACTTCAGTTTGGAGATCCGCTCCATTCTTTTTCAAAAAATCCTCTGCCTTGAATGTGGATGTAATTCTTTGTCTCTTACCTCTGTAAAAAAAAATTAAGCCTTCAGGTAAAAGCCATCTATACTGGATATCATTTTTCTTTAGAACAGCTGTTAGTTTGGAGTATTCTCTTCTTCTGTCTCTGACTCTCCATGGCACCTCTTTCAGGACCTTTATTTCATTGTTGTCAAGCATCAGTGGTTTTTTATTTGAAGACTTTAAAATTTCATCTCTGAATATTCTTTTATGAAATCTTACATGCACTTCTCTAGGCAGTTGATTGTTTCTGGCAAAAGCCGAGTTCATTCTGTAAATTGCACCCAGTTCTTCTAATACTTTCTTGGGGTTCTCTGCTCCCATATACTCTGTCAAGCATATAGCCATTTTCTTTCTGATATCTTCATCTCATTCTTCTGTAATGTTTTGGAATCTTAAACATAAGATGCTTTATCCACTTGGAGTCTAATCAGGTCTTGTTCCAGCTGTGTTTGTTTAAAATCTGTTACTTGAAGTTTACTCTCCATTTCTTTCATTCTGGTATTTCAGTTGTTTTGTTTATTTCTATTAATGTTTGTGTGTTGTCTACTATTTGCTTCTGCAAGCCCTGCATCTGGGTAGTAAATTGATATGTCATCTCTTTCATTGCCTCTTTTATAGGATCAATAGCTTCGAGAATTGAGCCTTTGATGGTTTCTTGAATTAGGGCTTGTAACTCCTTTGGTTGTGTAGTTGTAACAGCAGCAGCAGCTGATCTGGGCATCCCTGGTGAACTTGCTGGCACTTTGGGTGGCCTACTGGTTCCAGCCATCTTTCTTTTAATTCCTCTGTTCCACCTCAGAGGAAACTTCACCTAAAAAAGGAAGATATCACTCCCAAACAGCACAGAAAGAAGAAAAAATAGTCACAGTGTTTTGCCCTCACCTTCCTCACCAAGCTTACTTTTTTCTCAGTTTTATTTTGGAACACAGTGTACTTATTAACATAAACAAATACTTTTCTCAGTTCTAGCAAAAAACCACAGCAATGTAACACAATAGCTATCACCAAATTGCTTCTTCTTTCCTTATTTATTTATTTATTTTATTTATTGTCAAATTTATACCCTGCCCTCCCCAAAAAGAAGGCTCAGGGCAGCTGAGCCTTATATGGCAAGTGCCAAAGAGTCTGTGGGAAAAGAAAGAGAGAGAGGCAATTTCAGTCTCTTTAAACATCCAGTTCCTCTGCTCCAAGGAGTAACACTGCTTATTAAGTTATTTGATTTTGTTGTTCAGTTGCACAGTCGAGTCTGACTCTTCGTGACCCTATGGACCAGCTCCCTCCAGGCCTTCTGGTCTTCCGCCGTCCTCTGAAGTTTGCTCAATTTCATGTTCGTTGCATCTATGACACTGTCTAACCATCTCATCCTTTGCTGTCCCCTTCTTCTTTGACCTTTGATCTTTCCCAGCATCAGGGTCTTCTCCAGTGAGTGCTCCCTTCTCATTTGGTGGCCAAAGTATTTGAGCTTCAGTTCCATTATCTGGCCTTCCAGGGAACAGTCAGGGTTGATTTCTTTTAGGATTGACTGATTTGATCTTCTTGCAGTCCAAGGGACTCTCAAGAGTCTTCTCCAGCACCATAGTTCAAAAGAATCTATTCTTCGGCGCTCGGCCTTCCTTATAGTCCAACTCTCGCAGCCATACATGACTACTGAAAGACTATTGAAAGAGGTAGTCAATCTTTAAAGGTACAATTGTGGTCTTAGGGTACTGTCTCAGTGATGATCTGGTTCTTATAGATCCACATGGGTCAATGCAGGGGTAATTCATGAGGACAACCAGATGGATTTCACCTAGAGAACTGGTGTTGAGTAGTGATGGGCATGAACTGGGAAAATGTGGTATGGTTCATGGTATGCCAGCTTCATGAACCATGAAACATCACAAATAAACCAGTTTCATTTGTGAGGTTTGTGACATGGTAGAACACCCCTCAGCATGATAGAGACACCAAACTCACAAGGGATATCCGGCTAACCCACCTCTACCTACATGCCAAGGTTGGTGAGGATTGAATTTATGGGGTTCGAGTTATGGCTCCCCCAAAGAAGGTGTCCCCAGGAAAGCATTTTCTGGGGAAATGACAAGCACAGGTTCATGAGGGTCAGGATTGTATAGAATGGATCCTGTGCAAATTAAAGATGCCAAACATGCAAGAGATCTCCAGATGACTCTCCTCTACTTGCCCTCCAAGTTTGATGAGGATTGGATTTATGGGGTCCAAGTTACAGCCCCCCAAAGAAGGTGCTCCTATGGAGGGAAAAACAGCAAAAAAGCAAGGACAACAGAAGCCATGCAGAACAGAATCGAAGTCCCAGAGAATCTCTGCAGTAGAAACTGAAGGTTGGAGGCATTTTTGCAAGCCCAGCAGAACCAGTGCAATGTGCCCAGCAGAACTAGTGCCACTGTGGCACTGTGAACCCAACAGGACTAAGGTCAAGTCAGGGAAGTGTTTTTTGGGGGGACATGTCAGACACAGGTTCAAAAGTATATAGAATGGACCCCCTGCAAGTTACACACACCAAATGCACAGGGAACCTCACCCTGCCACCTGCTCTTTTACAATCTCTTCAAGTTGGGGGTGGATTACATTTCTGGCGTCCCAGTTACAGACTCCCCCAAAAAGTCTCTCCAATGCTCTTTCCAGAAAAGACAGCTGCAGTTACAGGAGTCTATGGAACAGCTCAGAAATAAGACAGCAAACTCACAGGGAAAGTTCACCTGGGCAGACCCCCCCATCAGACAGTGGAACCAAGGCAAGCATCCCCCCTATGCTTGCAACCCCC